>NC_138371.1:174091301-174169923 GCF_054177405.1 Leptonychotes weddellii | reverse complement strand
AGAGAAGCAGAGAGAGAGGGACAGGGAGAGAGACAGTGGGGGGGGAGAGAAGCAGAGAGAGAGGGAGAGAGACAGTGGGGGGGGAGAGAAGCAGAGAGAGAGGGTGAGGGGAGAGAAGGCAGAAAAGACAGGTTACCTGCTAACATGGGCACCTGCCCCTGCCGCTCTCCCCAGGACGCACACATCCCCAGGGCCTCTCACACAGAGAGCATCTCTCCACGATGAGGGAAACAATTCTCTGTGAACCCCTCTCTTGCAGGCAATAATGGAGTTTGCCATTACTTCGCAGAAAGTGCTCAACAGAAGAAAGAGTGAGCTGTCCCGGCACGGACAGGAAAGCTGGTGGCTGGACCGTCGCTGGGCGGCTGGGGGCTTCTGAAGGGGACGTTCACTCGCCCTAACTGTCCTCGTGCTCACGGACCTGAGCCCCCACGCCCCCGAGGAGACACGTCCCCACTGGTTACTTGTGAGCCTGGGGAGCACCAGTGGCTCCGTGGAGCACGGATGTGGCCAGGAGCTCCCTGCTCCCGGCTCCCTGGCCACGGAGCCTTCCCTCGGCGCTCCCAGCCACCAGCTGTGGATGATTCCAACATCAGGAGACGTCTCCTGTTTTGGGATCAGTTATGAAGTGAAAGCCAAACGTACGCGAGCGAGGTGTGGAGGGGTTCGCGGCTGCCGGCCGGGCTGTGTCACGTGGGGCAGGACTCTGGGACGAGTATCTGCAAACAGCCACAGTCCGGGATGCGGTGGCACCATCAGGCGAGACTTCTGACCGGGAAGTCAAAGGCGTTTGTGCGTTTCCGTGTGCACGTGCCTGTGAGCGCCTGTCAGGCACTGAGCAGCCCACCAGCCCCCGGTCGTCAGGGCCTTAAAAAAGCCCATCTGGCCACGTGGCCTTGGATACAAAGCACCGCATGGCTCGCCTTCGCTCCTCGGAGAGGCAGGCTGCAGCCTGGCGCCCGGCCCCCCTGCTCCCTGCTGGGCAGGCACAGCGCTCCGACCGAGCCGCCGCTCCCCGCTCCCAGCACACCGCAAGCCCCTGGGCCGCCCCGCGCACGGCCAGTCCTCCGAAGCATCCAGAAACCAGGGAGGCCTCCGCCCCGATTGCGCAGCTGGCCCCTCCCCGCCTGCTTCTCGCCCCAGCGTTCAAACCCGCCCGAGGCACCCGGTCATCAGCCGCCACCTTCCTCATCCAGACCACAGCTTCCCCGTGACATTCCTCGTTTCTCCGACTCCCGGCCCCATGTCAAACACCTCCCCGCCACCAAGCCCTCTTCCTCTCCCTTTCCCTCTGCGCCCTGTGCCCCGTCTTGCCCAGTCCAGCTTGCCTGGCTGGCTGGATGACTCCTCTCTGCCCCATTTCACGCTCTGTAGTCAGCCTTCCCACCACGACACCTGCTTTCTTCGAACACTGCTCCCACCACATCGGGCTGGGCTCCAGGCCTGCATGGAGCCCAGCCCGATGGCCCCAAAGTCCTCTATCTGGACTCGGCCTGTCTCCCTCCTGCCACTGGCCCTTTGCTCAGGACGCATCTCTGCCGGGCTGACTCCACTCCCCGAGGGCCAAGCGCCAGCCATACTGATGCTGGACGGAGTTCTCTAGGGTCTGCCCTTCCGCCGTCCGTGTTATTCAGATTCACAGCCCACTGTGCTCCCACCCATTCCTTACACAGTCATTTTCTGTCTTTAACTGGACTGTAAGCTCCTCAGGAAGGAATCCTCTTTCTTTTCCTTCCTTCCTTCCCTCCCTCCCTCCTTCCCTTTCTTTCTTTCCTTCATTCTTTCTTTTTTAAGATTGGTTTATTTTACAGAGAGTGAGTGCACACGTGCACACACACACACACACACACACACGAGCAGGGGGAGGGGCAGAGGGAGAGAGGGAATCCCAAGCAGGCTCCCTGCTCAGCGCAGAGCCCAACGTGGAGCTCCACCTCACAACCCTGAGATCACAACCTGAGCTGAAATCAAGAGTCGGACGCTTAAACGACTGAGCCCCCCAGGCACTCCTCTTTGTTTTTCTTTAGCTTTATTTTTAATCATAGTAAAATATGTATTTTATCTATAAAATTTACCTTTTTAACTCTTTCAGGCATGCATACCGCTCGTTGGCATTAAGCACATTCACTTAAAGCGTGAAACAGTGCCTGGTACAGAGTAAGCACTGGATTATAAAATACTACCGTGTGCCACCTCGTCGAGGGGGGCTGAGGTCCCTACCTGGAGCTATGCAAGAAACCGAGCTAACAAGACAAACCAACGTGGAGCACACGCAGTTCTAGTACATTCTTCCCTCGTGCTTTCAATGCCTACTTGAACTGTTCTGGAGGAAGGTGGGGAGGAGGTGCTGGATGCACTTGATGCGGGCGTGTGGGATTCGCCCAGCACTGCATTCTGCAGGGAGGTCTTTTCACCCACCCCGGGTCCTGCAGGCATGTTTTGGGAAAAGATATTTTGACTCTCATTATATCTGAGTCATGCAATGAAGGTTTATTTTCTAAAACCTTTTAAAAATGAGATTCTCTTGAAATTGTCTAGAATTATGGCACCAAGCAGAGCCGAAACTGAGTAATTAAAATCCAGTCTTAAAAACCTTATTTCCCAGAGAATTGAAATGCATTTCAACACAAGTATCATTTCATTTTTACATAAGGCTTGCGTCATACTGTGTTACAGTCATAAAATTATAACCCTAACATAATTTCCACATCTAAGTATTGCCATTTAGACTCTATGTTTTGGAAGTCACGCTTGGCTGGGAGAGCCATTTAGCATGAAGACACTAAGCCCGCGGAAGGTGCAGTGTGATATTGTAATTTTACTTTTCCTTTGAAGGGTCTTTTAAATGAGCTCGTTGGGGAAATGAGAAAGCTCCATTTTATGTTCCAAAAGAGAAACGCCGGAGATGAGCTTTATTTGCCGTTTCTCACGAACTTGCACCGCTGGAGGGTTCTGAGGTCGTCTGCAGCCCCACATGTCCCTAGGTGGGTGCCACCGCCATGGGGATCCCCAGCGTCCTTCCCTTACACCACGGGGATTCTCCCCTTGTCATTCTCTACACGGGGTGCAGGTGGGGTGACGATCAGTATGGACCCCGCGGTTACAGCCCCTCCGGGACTCGTGGACGCAGGCGACCCCTCGTTAGTCTTACTTTGTTGGTGCTAAAGCGTCCTAATGCCTTCACTTGTGCGTCCAGGACTTTGCTCATAGACAGAGAAAGGGAGTACAAGGGACACCACAGAAGACCAGATGGCGTTCAGGGCCGGAAATACTCAATAACGATCCCCAACCACAATGAGACAGGGGGTCGGGGGGGGGACATGCTGTGGCGAGGGATTCTCAGGCATCCTGGGAGAAAACAGGAATGTGTAGCTTGCCCTCCCTTCTGCACGGGGCGGGGGACATCTGCTGCACAGTTCATGTCTGCGGGGAAACGTCACGAGCACATCTTACAGATGCAGTGCAGGCATGCACGGATCCCTCCAACAGCCCTGTGGACCCAGGACTTTGCCTGTGGGCCCCTCCACTCCTGTTCTTGCAAGTTAATCCTAACTCCCTGTTCTACCGGACCCTGAATTCCTAGTCCCCCACCAGAACCTACCTTCCCCTGCACCTGGGAGGTGAGTACCGGCCCAGACATGTTATCCGTCATCTGAAGGGCCATTCTTTGCTTACTCGGGGCCTTTGGAACATGGTGGGGAGCATGAATCAGGTAGTTCTTTGGGATCTTCTATTTGGCTCCTTGCAGTGCCCCTTCCTCACTGAGATGCTAGCTGACCCATCTTCTTGCTGATTCTTTTTCCTCAAATTCTTGTAATGTTTGATCCTGGCCTTCAGTGTGGAGTTCAACCCCTTCCTCGTTCTCTAATCCCAAATCTGAGGTTCTTCACCTCCTGTCATTTACCATCGAAAACTCAGATGTTTGTTTCCATCCCCTCCAAATTCACCCTGGGAGGGAGTGGAATGGCATGTCCAGAAGAGAGAAGCTTCTGGAAGAAATGCACACAAGGATGCTCACCACATAAGGAGGTAGAAGGAGCACTGAGAAATTCAGGGAAAATACTGAGGAACAGAAAAATGAGACTGCCACAGAGAGAGAACCACCACATCGCGCCCACAAACACAGGCCATGAAGGGCAAACGGGTCACAATGGGGATGGCGGAGGCCACGCATTATGATAAGACCGGTGGCAGCCATTACTCACCAGATACGGTAGACAAGGTCATCTACCTCTAATACCTGTAACAACATTACTATCCCATTTTGCAGAACAAAAGCATGGGGTTGACAGAGGTGGGGGATTTCCTCAAGGCCACTGACCTAGTGAGTGGTAGAGCCAGCTTTTCCTTCCAACACATTCTGAGCGATGCAGACAAGGACACATTGTTAGGTCTCTGGAAATTCTTCTAACTCAATGGATCATTAGCATTATTAAACATTTTGCATTGAGAACAGCAAGGCACCTCAAGAATGACCAGGTCTGGTGACCTCTACCTGGTAAGGTTTTCTGATTGTCCCCACTTAGCTAATTTGGAAACGGATGCTTCTAGTTCTTTTGTTCCTGAGGTCACGCTGCTGCTCAGTGGTAGGATGGGCTCCCCGAGGCCCTGCAGACATTACAACTATTTTCATAACGTGGGAGTGTGATGCATGCAGTGGGTTACAGTGCTCGGGCAGCCAAGCCAGCGTTCTAGAAGCAGAGATTCCAACGAGACTCATCAAAATGATAAGAAAACAAAATAAAAGTAACAAAAACAATCCCAAAGTACTACTAAAAATGAATACATTTTTTTTTGTGAATGAGGAAGTATCACAGAAAGAAGTCTTTTTTTTTTTTTTTTAAAGATTTTATTTATTTATTTGACAGAGAAAGACACAGCGAGAGAGGGAACACAAACGGGGAGTGGGAGAGGGAGAAGCAGGCTTCCCCCAGAGCAGGGAGCCCGATGCGGGACTCGATCCAGGGACTCCAGGATCATGACCTGAGCCGAAGGCAGTCGCTTAACCAACTGAGCCACCCAGGCGCCCCCACAGAAAGAAGTCTTAACCCCACATTTTCTTGCTCAAATCAGTGAATTCATAATTCACTTGTAACCCAAATAATTGAATAAAGAGTTTGAAAAGATAATATCAGATACAAATAAAGTAGCGTCCACCTGATTATCAGTCTAGAGAGCAGATTTCGGTATAAGAAATAAGAGTTTAACTCGGATTTGGCAGTAGCTGCAAACGTCCAGGATAGCATGGGAATGGGACTGGTGCACCACAGCCCTCCAGCGAGGGGATTACTCACTCAGGTCTAACGACAGGCTGCTCTGTGGTTTCTCAGGCCCCCACACCCAGCCCTGCCATATAGGATGCCTCTGGGGAAAGCATCCCGAGAATGTGTCATCCAGAATGAACATCAGTGAAGTCAAAGGGCATGAGAATGGGTTTTCCAATCCCTAAAGAATGGTTTGCAACTGCCTTATGGAATAACAAGCAGCTGAGTTTGTATGTGGACTTGCAAAGTGTAAAACTGGAAATCCTAACGCAAAAGTTTTGAAATGGGATTTGGTGGGGGCATTGATTTGTGGATGTGAGTCTGGACCAGGCTCTGTCTCTCACCTGTGGCACGAGGTGGGGGCAGCATGTGGTCACTGGGCTCCCACCCGTGGAACCTCCGGCTAGCAGGTGTCAGGGGTCTCTCTGGTTTGGACGTTAAAGATTTCAAGGTTCTTGTCCCAGGTTATTATGTAACCTTTGGGAATCTGTGGAGACAGGGATGCCACCCGCCTTCCATGGGAGTCTTCTTGGGATCCCTCAAGTTTGAGTAGACTCTATAAATCTTTTTTTTATTTTTCTTTTTAAAGATTCTATTATTTATTTATTTAATTGACAGAGAGAGAGAGACAGCGAGGGAGGGAACACAAGCAGGGGGAGTGGGAGAGGGAGAAGCAGGCTTCCCGCTGAGCAGGCAGCCCGATGCGGGGCTCCATCCCAGGACCCTGGGATCATGACCTGAGCCAGAGGCAGACGCCCAATGACTGAGCCACCCAGGCGCCCCTATTACTATTATTTCTTAAAGATTTTATTTATTTATTTGACAGAGAGCGAGAGACAGCGAGAGAGGGAACACAAGCAGGGGGAGTGGGAAAGGGAGTAGCGGGCTTCCCGCGGAGCAGGGAGCCCGATGCGGGGCTCGATCCCAGGACCCTGGATCCATGACCTGAGCTGAAGGCAGACGCCCAATGACTGAGCCACCCAGGCGCCCCTGGACTCTATAAATCTCGAGTGGGGTGGTCGTGTCTCACAAACACTGGCATGTGTCCACCTCACAATAGTACACGCTCAGTACACGCTTGTGAATAAACGGAAGAGACTGTAACGCTGACACATTTTTCTTCAAATTACTCTGTGCCAAGTGAAATAGGCACTTAAGAAAATTGAGCTGGTCTGACCAAGTACATGGTATAGTTGACTAGATGTACTTGTTAAACATGGATTTTTTTCTTTTTTTTGGTTTAGAAATGTTTAGGGCCAAAAGCATCTCCCGCACCAACAAGGCGGGTGGTGTAACCCACAGGCGGCCGCCCTCGCCCCCGCGGGCTGGTGTGAACGGTGTGGGACACAGCAGCATCCCAGGGCAGGGGCCCTGTGCTGGGGCCGGGCGTGGCTCCAGGGGCGCTCCCCGGGACGTGCGAGGGTGTGAGGCGGGGCGGCCCCAGCCGGCAGCCCCGCTGCGGCTCTGGGCCAGCGCCCTGCCGTGGGACAGCAGCGAGGTCGTGAAGGGCGGCCTCCCTCCCGCTCTGCACAAGCGGTGGGAGCATGGTGCGTGTGCTTGCTAGCCACACAGCATGACGTCTGCTGATGACGGCGCGTGTCTTAAACACCATCAATGCCCCCACATGGCGCGCCGCTTTCTAGGAACAGCGATAGGGTCTTCTGACGTGAGCGTTACGGGGTGACGGGTCGGCTCCTCCATCCCCTTGACAAGCAGGTGTCGGCTCTGCCCCTCATGCTGGCCAGTGTCATCTCCTCTCTCCTGGACTGGGCCAGGCCCCCCCGCAGATGCCGACCCGCAGGGACCGCCCCGGGGGCAGCGTCCGGCCTGTGCCAACGTGAGCCGGAGCCGTCAGGCCTGGGGACGGCGGGCCGGGGGCCGGTGCTCCAGGACGGGGGAGACGGGAAGGCGGGACAGCAGACGGCTCCTGGTTACGGGGCCGTCCCCTCGGCTGCAGGCGGGGTGAGCAAGCCCCTGGGAGGGTGAGGCAGGGGCAGGCAGGGCGGAGGGACAAGCAGGCAGGACAGACCACGGGGAGCCCACGGGCCATCCCGGCAGCCACGGAGGCCAGACCTCCGAAGCCGGAGCCGAGCGTGTGCCTCGCACGACTACAACAGACAGGCCAATCAAACCCTCGTGTGTGTGCGGGGGAATGATACGTTTTTTTGCTGACTCACCACATGCGAGCTTTATGCCATGTTTAAAGTCAGAAAGCATGGCTCTCTGAGGGATAAAGTCTGCCCCTTCTATAAACACATTCCTTCCGACAGCATTCTCCCTGCTCTGAGGTGGCAGGGGCGCAGAGCATGACAGAGCACAGGGCTCCTTCTCCTCCTCATTCAACGAGTAAAAATAAACTCTGAGTTTCGGGCAGAGGAAAGGCCACGGTGCCAGGAGTAGAAACCTTCCCTTTTCAAGTAGTGTCTGGAGCCCCGAGACACGCCCTGCACTCAGGATGCCAGGAAAAGCCCAGGCTCCCGGGGGGGCGGCGGCCGCCAGTACGTCCTGGCGGGTGGGGGCGCAGCAGCCCCGGCTGGCTGCCGGCGGGGCAAGGCTGTGTGGACCTGTCTATCACTAAATCCTGCTCCGAGGTTTCACGTTGTGCATAAATCTTCCCTTACAGCTTATATTTGGCCTCCTAGGGTGTAGTCTGAGGAATTCTATTCAAGTCAAGCTGAAATAGGACCTGCCCCTTACTTTGCTCCTTGACCATTTTTGGTATTTTACTATAAAACTTGTACTGTCTGGTTTCCTCCACATAATCATCACGGGATACCAAAAAAGTCTATTTTCAGTCATGCCGTCAACGTGGAAGCTTTTAAAAATGTCCCCAAGACATACATACTCAAATCGCAGGTCACTCTTTACACTATAAAGCACTGCTTCTTGAATAAATGTCCAATGACCCTGAGCGGAGTCCAGAGCACAGCAAGGAGCAGGTTCAGGGATCTGCAGAAGGCACCGTGCGCTGGGCTCGGCGTGCCCAGTTGTGCACCTGCATGGGGCGGGGGGGGGGCACTTTCAAAGCCAGGGCCCAGGAGGAGGAAGCCTCAGAACCACGGCTTACAAGAGGGCATCACGACTTCACGGCCTCGAGCCTACTTATATGGTCCCGTTCGTGCCTCTGAGCCTCATGGGCTGAGATGTGCTTCAAAAACACAAAACTGAAGTCCTGGAAGGCATCTACACTTAGAAACAGGTGCAGGCCTCTGTCTGGGCTTTGGCCGGCAGCACCACCAATGGCCAGCAGCTCCCTCCGAGCCGGGGTGGCATTTCCGGCGGACAGGTGGAGAGTTTGGCCAATTATCGGCTTGCCTGGAAGGGTACCGCTCCGCCCCAGATTTCAGAGGCTCTCCTGATGTCAAAGCACAGCCATAACAAAAGCACAAAGCCTGCCAACGCATCGCGGTTGCTCTTATCAGATGGACTTAAGGTGCAATTGTCAGGACCTGAGGCAGCTCAGCCTTAGCCGTCAAGGAGGCTGGCTCCTGATGTTTAAAAAATACGGGCTGTGACTGGGTGTTATGCACAAACAATGAATCATGGAACACTACGTCTAAAACTAATGATGTAATGTATGGTGATTAACGTAACAATAAAAAAATTAAAAAAAATTAAAAATATGGGCTGTGTAGTGCACCTGCTATCTGAGAGTATTGAGATGGCCTATTTAACTGAGTTTTCTGGATAAATATTTATCCATTTAACACCTGACCTTGGGCCAGCTTCAACGGACACCTTTCTGAATGGCCCTCGATCCCGACGGCCAGCGTGGGGGGCACTGGTCATTCTTTTGTGATTCTTTAGATGCACTTGCTCTCTGCTCCCTCCTCTGTCTCTGCCCTAGGCTGTGATCTTCTAAGAATCCTACCCATCTTTTTTTATTGGAGTCCTCTACACAGAAGGTGCTCAATTTATGTTTGAGGGCTGGATGAAGTGGAAGACCCTGACAACACTTGGCCACCCCAAATGGCACGCGGGTGGCCTTAGAAACTTCATTTCTCTTCCCACATCAAACCTTCGGGGGATTTTAACTTCTACTTTTGCAGATGAAGAAGGGCTCAAAGCTATTAAGGAACGTGCCCAGATCGGGGGGGGGACATGATGGGCGCTGACGTTTGAGTGCAGTCGTCTCTGGAACCCAGTCTGCACCCACTGTACCGTGTTCCAAGCAAGGCAACGTGCTGGGGTCTTCTTGGAATGTGAATACTGAAGTCGTTCTCACGCAAGCACGCATCCAAATGCCTTGCGAGGCTTGTTCTCCCGCAGACCACAGGGGCTTGTCCCCAGGGTTTCAGATCCAGCTGGTCCCGGGAGGAGACCTGAATGGAAACCGAGTGTAGCTTCACGTTTCTCAGCGCAGCGCTCAACCATGAGCACCATTATCAGCATCGCCATGCTTTATGCAGCCAACACCGAGTCTACAGCGTGGGCCTCCCCTCCATGAGACGGCCCAGATTTCCAAGCCCTTCTAGTTCTCTGTTTTTAAAAAATATTTATCTTTTTTGTTCTTTGCTGTCAAGCTGTAAGCATTACTTCTTGCTTCCCTCCAGAGACATTCCTCTTATCTCCTCCTCTTTTCTTAATTCCTTCTAATCTCGTATTTGCTCGGGAAACGGACAACTAAGCCTGCCTTAGCCGTCTGGCTTCTTGCCTTCCTCACAGACCATTGCTAAGTGTCCACTTTGTGCCCGGGAACAGCCTCATCCAGGGGCACAGGTCCAGCGGGGGCGGAGGAGTCGGTGACCGACCAGAGGATGCTGGAGCCACGAGGCGCGCACCGAGCTCGGCAGGGCAGGCTGACGGTCGGGAGGGGCACGCCCAAGAAGGTGAAATTGGGCCAAGTTTTCAAGCATGCTTTGGAGACAGTCAGGGAGGGAGGCGGGCGGGAGCTGCGAGAAGCAGTCAGGGAATCAGAAGTAACTAGTTAGAGCTGGCTGGTGACCTCGCTGGACGAGTGAGAGACGACCCGAGGCGCCCACCTGAGAACTCACACCGGGCGGCCCCTCAAGGGTTGAAGTTGCTAGTAAAATTCCCTCAGGACAAGGGATGTGTCCTGATGCACAAAATCACAAAACTGGGTACTTGCCAGGAGTCCACCACTGCCTCTCCCCATTTTACTAAGGTGGCCAAACTCCCAGACGGAGTTGAGAACAGGCAAACAGTCAAGGTGTCGCCGTGTCCAGGGTCCTCCTCCTGCCCTCTTTTCCGTGGGCTCCTCTGTAATTTATTTATGCTTATCACCTAATTTGCATGTTTGCAGGGCCACCTGGCCCCTTTTACGTGGTTTCCTAATTTTCTTTTCCTTCTCACAAAGTGGGCCTCGGGGCAAACATGCTCTGTTGTTGGGATCATTCTCACTTGTGCATCAGCGAAGGGACGGGATGCTTCGTCATTAGAGTCTGGGCACACATTCACCGCACGCAGCACCCCCTTCGCTTGGAAGTGCGTCAGCTTTCTGGGGGACCGTGCATCAGTTTGCACGACGGCGCAGTTTGAAAACAGCTAAAGTAAAATAGTGACAGATTGTTTCCCCCTGTTAACTTCCTGGTGTACCATGTTTATAAAACCTTCTACAATCTAAAAAGCCAAGAGGAAAAATATCTACTCTGGACCTGATATAAACCTATGAATGTAGTTCTCATGACCCATAGGCACTGTGGCATAGTAATATTTATCAACCGAAAATGTAATTAGTTTCTGAATCCATACGTGCTCTTGGAGGGAAACTCAGTGAAGTATTACCTTCCAGGATTCAGAGATCTCCTCGCTTCCTGCCATCCCCCACAAGCACTGAAAATAGCAGGTATGGCAAAGAAAACCAAGCAACAAGAAAACAATGAGTTTGGTATTTGTTTTTTTTCTGGATCTTGTTTTGACATTACCTTCCATAGCTGGAGAAGGCCAGCATCCTTAGCATGGACACCGAGAGCGCAGCATTATCACCCCAAAGTCTGAGCAAACAGTTTCTTAAATAAACAAGGGTTTTTTTTTTTGGTAATGTGATGCTATCAAAAGTGATGTTTACAAGAAAAAACCCAGGGGAGTTGATTCTCTGCCAGAATCCTATGGTTGAAATTAGATAAAATCATCAGTGGAATTTTGTGTACATATTTTAAACAATAATATCCATAACTCAGAGTGAAACTGTCACTCAACCCCCATTCTGAACCCTATCTTTTGAGGTTAACATAAACAGAAATCTATTACCACTGAACTGAGTATGAATCTTTAGAAAAATTATCTGCAGATCATTTTTCTGTTATTCAAAGTGTACATTTTAAATAGGAAACATGTGTAACTATTTTTGACCTCCTTGAAAAAAATTGCTTGGGAAACAATAAATTATTCACTCATTAAAGTCAGCAGCTGGGGCTCCTAAAGGTAGAAATGCAAGGGGCTGTTTTGTTGTGGTTATCGACTTCTTTTATTAACGTTCCTTCTCTTATACTTGGATCAGATGGAAGGAAATCACTTATTTGTTAACATGGTATTTAAATCTTAAATTGTTAAAATTTAATGTTAAAATGTTACCCTGTTCAAGTAATATTTAGTAGGGTCTTCAACTTTGCTTACTTTGTATAACACTGTATTTACTCTGTGTAAGTCCTGGTACAGAGTTTATGCACAGAGTTACCACGGATAAATGCTGCTTTATTTGTGAGGTAGCTAAGGAAAGACATGATTCATGCTCTCTGCTCTGCAGCACCTGTTTTGATACTTGGCTCATCAGCGGTGCTGTGATTCATTTCTCTCTCTCTCTGGGGAAGCGAGCAGAAGATGGGTGCGCATTGTTCTGTGAAAACTCCAAGCCTCAGGTTTTCCCGTCGAGTCTTTTAAAATGTGCTGTGGAAAGAATGTATTCCACTTGGCTCGGCAGTGAGGATGCTACAGGGCTACGCAGCTGTTTCTGAGAACAAAGGTCCTCCACTATGTCATCACACCGTAATTGCTTGGTTGGAAGTCATTTGGAGCGGAGATGGGTTTAGCAATGCACCGGAGAGGTTTTCTCCCCGCGTGCATGCTTCGATGCGTGCCAGCCCTCTTAGAGCAGCCAAGTGGCTTCCACGCCCGCACCGTTAGCGTGGCTCCCCAGCAGCAGCACACAAAGGAGCCACGAGCCACACAGCGGTCGCAATGCCCTAGTTCGCCCACATCTGCCGCCCCACTGAAGCACGTTCTAATCCCGCGTGGCATCAAGCTCCTGGAGGAAACACGACGCAGCAGAAGAAGAGCTACTACAAAATCTTGGTATGGGGCCAAGAGTCATGATAATAATGGTAAGCTGACGATGGTGATGTGCAGGCCCTTGGCTCACCCCACTTATCCCTCACACCTCTCTGGGGTGCCTACCATGATCTCTGTCTTACCGATGGGCCCACCAGGGCCCTGAAAGGTCCGCACTTGCCTGCCCCCCACGGCTGACGGCGGGCGACTCGGATTCCAGCCCAGGCTGGGTCCAAGGACGGACCTTTGGGCAGATAAGTGGATTCCCGGATGCAAATCCCAGGTGGATTAAGAAGGGCTTGATTATCTGGGACTCATTTTCTGGCCCGTCCTTGAAACGGAGCCCTGTCAGGTGTTTGGAGCAATCGTGCTCGGTTGTGGGTGGGGGTCACTCATTCCAAGGACTCGGGGCCAGTAAGACACGTGACAAGTGTCAACAGCTTGTCACCCTTGATGAATTGGCGTAACCGTCGTTTATCTCCCCTCAGGAATGACGGCACTTTCATTTAAAAAAGTACTTAGTTTTTCGAAAGCATCTATGGCTATTCAGATGTCCATGTGACTAAGGCTGGGGTTGGCTTTGGTTCTGCTGGGGAGGGCACATCAAGGGAAGGGGACCCAGAAGCACTGGTAAAGAAAATCCCTGTATTCTGAAATTAAACACACACACACACGCAGACACGTGTGCGTGTGCATGTGTGTGGGCAGGTGCAGGTGATGGTCTTACCTCTAAGGTAGTAGTGTGAGGATCCAACAAGTTAGCACATGTACAAAAATGAGCTATACTTAACATATTAACATTAAAAAAACTGTTTAATAACAAATCTTAAAGCTGTATAGACAAGAAACTATAATCAGTGTGGATTTTGGGCAAAGGCAGGGGAGGAGCCCCCCTTCTAGCAGATCTCCATGAACCGAGGAATGATACCAACACGGGATGTCCACGCTGCTGGAGAAACAAAAGACCTGGGTAAGAAGCACGATCTGCTTCACCCCACCCTCAAAACGCCCCAGAAGATTTCTTTCAAAATCTGCCTTTTAAGAAGCCCACGGGGTTCAAACACTCTGACTGAACGCAGATCTCTCCCCGCAGGCTGAGGGCCTCGTGTAACTTGGTGTTCAGAGAAGTTTCATTAATCGGTAACCCAGACACCCTGCAAGCACAGAAGGTGTGAGGAAGGCACCAAGGAGAGCCAGTCCCTTCTGAGCCAGAGGGGCGGGGAGGCTGGGCGGAGGGCTGGCCTGCGAAGGGCTCATCTGGTGGCTCAGAGGAACGCGGGGGTGACAAGGGAGAGCCACTGAGGCCGGAAAAGGGGGAGGTGGGGAGGAGGTGTGCAGGGGGATGGGCAGATGAGGCTCTTGTGCAACTCTTTCCTTCCAGCAGATGCCGAGCTCCGCCGCGCCTCCCGCGCAACCAGGACCTCTGACCCTGGTGCGAGCCCACGGCGCCCCCCACCCCACACACGTGCCTCCAGCAGCACCCTTCTAGCCATGAGAAAAGATGCCGTCACACACTTAGGAACCAGCCTTTGACAGCAAGCGTCCTGGCTCCGGGGTCCACGGCCCAACCGCGATGGCCCCTCCAGACTTGGATCCGGGGGCGCATCAGGAGGGCGGCGGCGTGCAGCTGCCCCTGCTGGGGGAGGTCTGCAAGCCCACCCCTGGCCACTGGCACTCAGTAGGAATTCAGACATTTGCTGAAACAAGCACAGAAACGAGGAGCAAGATGGGAAGGTCGCCAGAGGAATTCTGCACAGGCTTTCCTGAGCCCGTCCAGCGCACGCGCACGCGTTCCCTTCTCCAGGCTCCGGCCACTACGCTCGGGCCACATAATTCTGCTGTGGGCCGCTCAGCGTGG
Organism: Leptonychotes weddellii; assembly: GCF_054177405.1. Classification (NCBI taxonomy): domain Eukaryota; kingdom Metazoa; phylum Chordata; class Mammalia; order Carnivora; family Phocidae; genus Leptonychotes; species Leptonychotes weddellii. The sequence goes on along the minus strand of NC_138371.1, from coordinate 174,155,574 downwards.
CAGGGTGCTTCGGGCATCTCCAGCCTCCCTAGGTGCCAGGAACACCCTGTCCCTAGTTGTGACAACCGAAAGTGTCTCCAGACTTTGCCCAGCATCCCTGGTACTTTGAGACGCCCTGGCGCAGCCACACAAGACCACAAGTCCGGTCTCCGCGGTGCCCGTGGAGTAGGTGTGCTCTTCTGAGTCACTGCCAGGGACACTTCCAAATGCACCTGCTGCTGCCACAACCACGATCCCCCTCACAGGCTTTGGGGAGCAGCCAGGGGACAGAGTGCTTCGGTCTCCTCCGGACCAGCTCTCATTCGTGACTTTGTCCTACCGATCCCGACGCGTGGCTTTCCACCGTGGTCCTGTGAGACACACCGTTGGGGCCGAGGAAAGGTACCCAAGGATTAAATGACTTGCCTACGGGGGCGCCTGGGTGGCTCAGTTGGTTAAGCGACTGCCTTCGGCTCAGGTCGTGATCCTGGAGTCCCGGGATCGAGTCCCGCATCGGGCTCCCTGCTCGGCGGGGGGTCTGCTTCTCCCTCTGCCCTCTTCCCTCTCGTGCTCTCTGTCTCTCATTCTCTCTCTCAAATAAATAAATAAAATCTTTAAAAAAAAAAAATGACTTGCCTACGGACAGGGTAGACCAGATCGGAAGTGTTTTTCCTAGTCTTTCGGAGAGTTTCTACCTCTTAAATAGCATCCCAAGGCTGCCCGTAGAGAATGCTACACTCAGTACCTGCAGGAGCAGCTTTTATAAAATGAATTTTGTTACAGATGGAATCTTGCAGCAATGGTTTCCTTGTAAAACAGATCTTACCAATTATTTTTGTTTCTTGTAATCAATTTGCTTCAGTTATTATTTCTTCCCAGCTCTTTAAACCAACTTTAAAAGCCTGCCTGGTTTCTTGTAATTCTATAGTCTTGTTCCCTCCTGGGGAAGCTCCCGGGATGCAGGAGCCCGGGAAGAGGTCCTTTCTAGACCCAAAAGTCTCTGAATTTGTTCCATGTCTATTTTCCTTTGGACACTACTTTTTTCCTCTTGTCTCTATTTCCTGATGTCTCTGTTTCATTTGCAAACTCTGTGATGAGCAAACCCCTGATACTTATCCTTACAAGAGTAAGAGCCAGTAGAAACAGAGGCAAAATCAAAGATGCATGCATCTTCCTTTTAAACAGAGAAAACAGAAAACACTAGTCCCAGGGAACAGAGGCCTGATGAAGCCTGTTGAAATTCTCTATTTCACACTGTAGTTTGATACAAGACACCTGGGCCATCCCCTCTGCCAGAGTCATCGAAAATGTGACAGCAGTTGTAATGTTCTTTTAAGATGTGCTCAGGCCTCGGACGTTCCCACAAGCCCCATTTGTTCTTTCTTAGAGCAGACCTTTCTCTATTCCAGTCTGGGTTTTGATGGCTAATAAGAAAAACATTTTGACAAAATGCATTTTTTTTTTCAGCCAGAAAAGTTCTGCAAAGATAAGCTTTGTCAAAAAACACTGGCAATATGTTTAAATTATGTCTGAATAAAATCATTAACTATGAATTATGCTAATTTTTAGGAAGCCTGGGTTCAGATGATTTTACCTCTTGGACATGTTTTCTATTACTTGAATTTTTAGTCTTGTTTTACCAAATTGAGCTCAACGTCATGAATCTCCCCATAATTGAAGCAGGAAAATGTGGGTGTGTGTGAGCGATTCTCTAAAGAGGTGGCCCCAGGGCTTATTTTGAAAAGCTTCTCCTATGGTCACATAATTTCAGTGGCCCCACCAGTCCCATCCTCCTGATGGCATTGTCTTAACTGGAGGGATGTTCATCCATACACCCAGCCACTCCAGAAATCCAGGTGACTTACATTTTATGTGATAACGAGGACGTCAGTTGTGGAAGCTCTGGGGAGAAATAACACGCCCGCGATAATGTCCACCTCTTGTTGAACCTGCCAGACACTGAACGAGGCATTTAAGAATTTTACCTCACTGCAACTACTTCACATGGGCCACTCCTATCATATTTCACAGACGAAGAAACTGAAGGCCAAGGAATAAATGTGAGTCCCCCACAGTCGAGAGACAGAAGTGGTAGAGCTGGACTCTGACTTCAAAGTGAAGACTTCTACCTGCTTTCTTCCTCCTGCATACCAAGACCATGTTACATCGTACAGCAAATTCCGCAACCCTTCGACACCACATTTTCTTGTACTGCAGAATGTCTCCCATATTCCCCTTGCGAGTAGGTAGGTTCTAAAGTGAAAGGGCCCTAGAAAGAACGGGGCTTAAAACCAGGGGTTATATGAATTAGTTTTGGGACCGAACAAGCCTCCAAGGATGCTCATTGGCAGAGCTATTCTGTGACCCCTGGATATACTAAGAACATCCTGAAAAACTTCCAGTCCATTCAGGGGGTTCTCGAACTTCAGGAATGTTTCTGAAGAGGGCAGGAAACCACATATTTAATGAAGCTCTGGCGGTACAGTGAGGACAAGGTTACAGGGGTCAGGTGGGGTAGGCGGACACAGAGATCAGTAGGAAAGTGGAGCCGAATGGGAGCAGAGCAGTTGGTGTTGAAAAAAATGAGGAGAACATTTGCCATATTTGGAGAGCCTTCTGGTTTTCAAATAGGAGATCTGCCAATTCATGGAACAGAGCTGCCTCCAGAGGAGAGGAGAGAGAGGATAAATACAAGCAGATGGGGAAAGGATGGATTTTTTAATTTACAAAATTGTGGCTTTAAATATTTTTGTTTCTTCTCTGGCTTAGTGGTTTTGTTTAGAAAAAGAAATAGTTGATGCAGAAATTATAGGTTGAGAAAGAAAAAATAATTAGGAACAACTGAGTTTCAAATGTGCAACATCATACTCAGATTTTTTTTTAAAGATTTTATTTATTTATTCATGAGAGACAGAGAGAAAGAGAGAGAGAGAGAGAGGCAGAGGGAGAAGCAGGCTCCCTGTCGAGCAGGGAGCCTGATGCGGGACTCTATCCCAGGACCCTGGGATCATGACCTGAGCCAAAGGCAGATGCTCAACCATCTGAGCCACCCAGGTGCCCCCATCATACTCAGATTTTAAAAGGGGACCTCCAGGAGAAGTCAAGAGAGTGGGTTTTGGGGCCGGAGTCTGATTTGGTTTCCTCAGTGCCAACGATGAAACTTTGGACAGCTCACTTTCTTGTTCTCAGTTTGATTTCCTCAATGTACACCAGGGGCCACATCACAGGCTCTTGTGAGGATTGTGAATTAATGAATGCAAAGCAGTGGCAAGTACCTCATCCACAGTTTGCCACCAGGAAGTGCTAGGCACCATCATGGCGCCCGGTGACCCAACTGGGCACCATCTTCTGTTACCCTTTAATTCACAGCAAGTTCTAAGATGGAACAGGATATAATTGTCATATTAATAAAACTTTGGTTCAACTGAAAACTCTCAAGCTGGTTAATTTGAGGAGTTATTCCAGGGTTCTTAGTCTACGCTGTAGATATGCAGAATCTGACTATGACTGTCAAGTACTATGTTATCTCCTTGAAGAGCTGTAGAATCCAAAAAAGAGTAAAAATAGAATGGATGCTCACCTTAGCACATGTCTCATCAACTTACAGTTAAAAAGTAGTAAAAAAAAAAAAAAAATCAGAGGTAGGACGAAGCCAATTTAACAGATGCTGAAAGATGGTGGTATTAAGATGTGACAGATTTTAATACAAAATTCAGCAGAGTTAGATATAATTTCAGGGGTACCGCAGATTCCCAGAGTCCTCAAGCTCTGCTACCGGAATATTTCTATCCTATGTGCACAGCCGAGTATCTGTGAGCCGTGGAACTATCAGAAGGCGTGTTCCTCAGCATGGGAAATACCCTCAGGGTGTAACAAAGCCACACAAATAAGAGTGGAGCCTTGTTTCAATCCTACATGTTACAGAATTTCTTAGTACAACGCTTTGACTGGAATGGCTGCTTCAAATCTGTTATTAGCTGATCCCATTGGGAGGAGTGTTCTAGGAGACATTTCAATTCTTACTATTCAAAGCAAAGAAGTCTAATATTTCACTACCCGGGACGCTTTACAATGGACACTCCATGAAGGTAAGATAAAATATGTTCTTGAAAATGTACTAGCTACCAAAAGTCTGATTAAATATCAAGGAAGGTCGAGAAGGCTACCATGTGTGGAACATTTTCCCACCTACAAGATGCTTTTGCAACATACTGGTGTTGGTTGGGTGGCAAGTGTGAGGGGATCCTGAATCCATCTGGGTAACCCTGCAGCCCAAGTGAGCTACTGGAGTAGAACAGGTCCCCCAAATGAGTGAGAGCATTGGCAGGAAGAACTTACAGTTAGATCATTATGACTTTGTTAACTGCAAAAACAGGTAGCGGACATCCCACCTCTGAGAAATACTATGTGTCCAAAAATAAATGTTTAGTCACTAAACCATATGGCTATTCAAAAATGGGGTAGATCATTCCACAGTGGCCAACATACAACAGAACCCACACCAAATTTTGGAAATAAAACCATGTGAACCAGAACAATAATCTTCCATAACAGGCATTGTGCACGCCCCAGACAATGGGAAATTTAGATGCATAAACAAAAGACAAACAATAAAGCCTGCCAAGAAGGCATAGGAAACACCTGCTATGTGTAAAAAATGGAACAAGATACTAATGATTATTTCATATGAATGTTTTAAAATCATATATATATACATATATATATATATGCTTTGCTATAGTGACCACAAGATGGGATTTAAAGCACTGCAGAAAAATATCAGTGCAAAAATAATTAGTTTAAGCAGGAAATTTTGTCTTTCCAGGTTTCTCTATTGGCAATAGGACAAAAGATCGTTATAGATGGGGAAAAAAAACCTTACTTGCCTTCCAGAAATAGCTCACGTTAAAAACGAATCACAGTTATATCCAAACAGTAAGATGCGTCTGAATTGGAAACAATAGCATAACACTGATGATCTTGATTGAAACGATAACACGGGGCAAACTCCCCAGGAGCAAACTACATGGAACAGCACTTCTTCCTTCCTTGCCCCGACCTGTTGGAAGGAGACTCCCAGATTCTGAAATAGCTCACAATCCACAGGGAGGTAAAATGGGTCAATTTGACTTGGTCTTCAGAGACAGAAATGTCATTTTTTTCTAGGACAAAAATGTCCGTTCGGAGGTTTTGGGAAAGTGTTTCTCCTGGTGCGTGACCCCACCCCGTGTCAGGACCTGTGCCCCTGCTTTCAAAGGAACCACCTCCACGGTACTCCGTGGGGCCCCAGGGTGTCTGGCTCCGGGAAGTCAATGGCACCATTGTCAATAACTTCTTGAAAGATCCAACTGTACATGTTTCTTTTATGTTCTAAATTTCTGTGAAATATAGTAAGGACACTTGGAAACTCCCAGAGTGGGATGTCGCATCCTTCTTTAAAAACAAAGCAAAGGTGAGGGGATTCCCCCCGGCTACTCGGGGTGGGAGTGTGGTCCTGGCAGTGACCACAGCCCCTGCCCCTCTTCCTATCTGTGAGCCAACTTCCTGCTGGTTAATTCTGGGAGTTCCTGTTGACGCACGGCCAGCAGAATAAAGAGATCACTGGGGCATATGGGTGGAAATGGGAATGACACACTAAATTCCTGGAACAGTCAGAATCAGGCCAGAGGAGATAAGTTTGATTCTAGAGTTCTCTCCTAGGACAGTGACCCCTCCTCATGTTTCCTAAAGAATGGGATATTCATGCCCAAAGGACAAGTAGATCTAGAATACTCGCTGTTTTTGCAAATAATCAATTCTTGGGCAAAGTGTTTAGGAACATCTGGACTAGGTTTGATATAAAAACTTGACAAATGTAAGAAGGCAATAGTGTATTCTTATAAAGTTTGAGGGCATTCAAAATACACACGAGGCTTCATTTTAATTTCTAAGATAAGATTAAATGCTAAAAATAACTAAAATGCCATGTTGAGCATGTGATAAATGGTTTTCTATGATAGCAAGGTGCTGTTCTGGAAACACACACATCAAAGATAGTATATAATAAACCTAAAATATAGAAAATGAAAATCCATAAATATACATATATATGTAAACACACATGGGATGTATACATTTGAAAATCCTGGGGTTATTTATTGTATCTTAATTTTAAGGGGAATGATCTTATCTGGGAAACCTTCTCAGAACGCTCCCGTGACTGCCGGGAAGGGACATGGGATGGCGGTCCAGGGCCCTGCGCCCCCATCAATGCCAGTTTCATGGGACTAATCTATTCATCCTTCTGATCAACATGGGATTTCCATTACTCATCTTTCCTTCCAAGATAACTGACATTGTTGAAGGGCACCCATTTTGTTAAATTTTATTTCCTTCTACTAAAGAAGTCTTTTTAGTCTTCTGGGATTAAGAAGTTTGTTTTCATCCACAAAGTTCTTTTTGTTTACTTCTTTAGTCCGATTATTCTACTCAAGGGTATGCAGATGGCCACATACCCCTTTTCATCAATGCTATCCTCAAAATAAAGTCCTAAAAATACCAGTGGCAATTAACATTTAGAAATCTCCTTTTTGGTTACTGGCCATCTTCATGGAATGTCTGTGTTTGAATTAGCTTAGTACTGGACAAATAAGAGAGAAAGACTCGGGGCAGTACACCCACATGTCCCCTATCTCCAAGTCAGAAATGCTGGCTGCATCTTTCAGCAACCTCACAGCATTCAAAAAGCAAAATCCTGGATTGGGGTTCAAAAATTAATTGTATGCACGGAAGACCAATAGTCAAAAACCAAAAACAAAAAGGAACACGACAAAAAACTTACTGAAAAAAAACCCTGGATTTTTGGGTGGCAGTACATCCCACGTGAGCCAATGTAAGAGCGTGTTTGGTAAAAGAGGGGTGACAGGATTTTATGATGGTGTCAGAAGCGTAGCACCCAGATCCATGGAGGAAATAGTTCTGTGCCTTCCACACTGGTTAGGCAGATGCTCGAAAGATAAGTTGACATCTGATGGCCAGGACTGAAGGAGGATAGGGAGAAACTCAGAAAAAGGCGATGAGGATGAGGTGGCAGTCTTCATATGAGTGATGGGTCAGGAAGTCAGTGGTCCAGTGAAAGCAACATGCGATTGTTTAATATGAAAAAGGTTAGGAGATGGAGTGCATTCCCAAATCCTGCTGAGATCAGTACATGTGGAGGAGAAGAGCTTTGATTGAGGGCTGGCAGAGGGATGAGCGAAGGGAAAGCTCACTGGGGGCAGAGGGGTTTGGGCCAGAGTGGCACGTGGGCACTGACATCTGGGGCATCCATGCCCATGTGTACCGGCGGGTGCGACCAGGGGGAGGGCTCCTTCCTGTAGGGAAGCAGGCACGTGTCAAAGCTAAGCTTTTCTTAGGGGGCAGTTTCCTCGAGAGGTCTGGTGAGAGCAGACACGGCAGGTGCCACGGTGCAGGGCCACCTTCCGTGCACTGTGATGGTGGTTCTGGTTGAGGAGCCACCCATTAGTAGTGTCCAGCAGTGCTCTCTTTGAGGGTACAAATTTTAGTGGCCTGACGATGGCTGACGCTCACGCGAAGCTATCCATACAGCTACGTATCGTAGCTACACGCGTTACCTTAGCCTTCTTGGATTCCAAATTAAACATCCTCATGCTATTACTCAGTTCAACCTCTTTCTCCTTGCCTCTAGTTTGACTGAGTGTTTAAGAAATGACCGTTTACATTTAATATGGTTATGGCACTAACAGAACTTTCTTCTGTAACCTGTGGAGGCTACTTCTACATTTCCAGGACATTCTGGAGTTTACCTCCTGTAAAACACTTGAGAAGCAGGCTGATGTCACTGCCCTGGCATTTCTTGCTTTCAAATGACACTCTTTCAAAGGCAAAACAAGCTCATAAAAACACCAGCTAAAGGAGAAATCAATTCTAAGAAAAATGTGAAGCCGGTAAGGGAACAGAAAGGAATATCCTTGGGGCTCAACTAGGCTTATTTTAGTTCTTGTCAATGGCCTGTCTACCACAGGGTTTCTTTTAAGTGAAGCCTCTGGAATGAACCTTATTGTCTTGAAATTTTAAGTGGGCCTCAATGTTATCTGCAAGTCTCAAAGGAAAATTCTGATGTTGAAGGAGAGCTGAATTTTTTAGTTCGACGTTGAGTTAGGAGTTAGATTATTTTCTTATGCAATCATATACTACACTTTCCATTAATGGAGTTTTGAAGATGAATTTTACTCTGGACTTATATAAATCTATTCTGAGTTTTGTTAATTTTTCCAGGAAAGCCCTCCAAGACCAGAAAGAACTCTTGTCAGTCTCCTGTCTCCTTCCCTTCTTCCTGGGTGGGACAGTGGGGAGAAGGCTTGTCAACGTACTAGACCCATAATTCTGTCGTTCTCTGGAGAGAAATACAAATATTTGTAAAATATCAGGTGTCGAAGGAGGAGGAATTTACCCCAAGGCCTCCAAGGGCAGGAAGCCTGGCCTCCTGTTTCAGGTTCTGCTTGAACTGCCTGGGCTCCTCCTTAGCCCTCCTTCTTGCCGCTGTGGGGACATGGCCGGTGCCCCCGGCTCCTCAGGCATGATATCTGCCCCTTCTCTGGGCCGGGCTGCAGAGCAGGATGTTAAAAGCAACGTAAACAGTGGAGAACTGCTTCCTAGAGAATTACAGAATTCTCTGAATTTTGTCCCATCTCGTTTGCAGACCCGTGTGCCCTCAGAGGCCCTGACAACATGTCTTCTAAAAAATCTGAGAAATGCTACTTTTGCTGACAGATGCTAAATATGGGTGCAATACCTCAAACTGATCTGGACGTTAGGGTTCTTTTGAAATACGAGCACTATCTTCACAAGGCTTTCAAAACACCATTATTGCCACTTGAAGTGTATTTTTTTTTAAAGAATTTAATTACTACCATGCAGAGCTAAAACATGCCAGCACTTTAATTTTTATTACAGAGCCCAAGCTCACCACGGAATTCATTTGTCCTTCTGTTTCTTTATTTAAAACAGACTTTAAGTTTGAAGAATAGTTACAGTCCTCACAAAGACAACAATTTAATAAAAAACACCAACACTGACAAGGCAGCTGAGGACTATGGGGCCAAAGATATTATTTACCCAGCATTAATGACTTCCATTTCATTTCCACTTTGTTTTGCCTCCCCCCCGCCCTTTCTGGTTCCAATCCTTTAGGAATTAGCCATCCCAGCAGTGTTTTGGATACAAAAACTTTGGTTCCTATGGTGTGATTTTTAAGGTCCTCACAGTGGCTCAGGAGGAAATGGTCATCAATACAGGGCCTGTCGTGGGTTACTGGGACGGCTCTTCCTGCTTCCATTCTTCTAGAATTCAAACTTTTAGGCTGGACACAGAGAGGGAAGGAACAGGGATATTTTGACCTTTCCCATCAGTGGGGAATATGCCCTTTTGAAGGCCTGCTTTGTACTTCCCATATGAGTCAGACATCGGACGACTTGAATGATTTAGTTGTCTACACCACAATGGACTAGTTTGGGTGGGATGCCAGAGGGCTCAGAATCACAGGCTGTTCAGGATCTCAGGTCGGGCAGCTTCTTAAGAAAATTTGGAAATACTGAAAGCGGTTAGAAATAAATGTATTTTATGCTTACCCAACTGCCAGTGATGTACATAGCATCTCTGTCTGTGACTACTGAGGACAAGGGAGACTCCCTCCGACTGAGGGGGAAGACTGTAACGCAGAGATGCGAGGGCCCTGATGCCCTTCTTCCCGGAGTAGCCCCGGGATATGCTCATTTAGGTGGCAAGTTCAAAAGGCCCTTCGGCACGGAAAATGTGCTCAGGCAGTGGGTCTGGTCGTTTCTGCCATTTTTCTCTGGTTACTATTTTACTATCTCTGGAAGAAAATAAAAAGTAATTTCAAAACTGCCACACGCTCTACTGGTTTTCTCTTTGTTACGGAAGCAGTCTGCTTAAGGGTACGTGGAGGCAAGCGCGTCTGGCCCCTGTAAGACCGCCCACCTGGGAAGCACTTTGAGATGAACTGCGCGGGCAGGTGGGGCGCTCACGCTCGTTCCATAGGAAGACCAATCCGTTTGGGACACTCTCTGCCCACGTGTGAGAGAAGACAAACTCAGAGCAAACATTTCTATTTTCAGAGTGGCTTTTAGAAAGCATATCATGCGTGGTAACAACCTTGCTCTGTTCTTTTTAGAAATCCTGCAATTGTTTACTAAGAATGAATTGGAAGTGAATAAAACAAAACAAAGTTCTTTGAAGACTGGTGCTCTTTCTGTAACAGAAAGGGGAAACGCTTTAATGCTATACTTGTCAAAACATTCCATCAGGAGGTCAGAAAAACGAAGGATTTCTAAAGGCAGAGCTTTGGTTCGGTTTGGAGAACAGCAGAAATGCTCACTGCTCTTTCCCCAGTTTATCAGCAGTCCATTGGCGTCTGTGTGAGATTTTCAGTCAAGACCCTACATCATTGCTATCATCATTATCCCAGCTATGAACTGACGTTCTAGTTCCCTTAAAGCCATGAAAGGCCATTTCCCTACAACTGTCAACTCTGGACCAGAGCCCACTTAATCATTTGGTCACCACCCCCAAGGCCAGAGGCTGGCGTGGATGGCCGGTGTCCCCGCCGGTCTGCTGGCTCTGGCCACCACCCAGAATCCATGGGGAGCTCCCACGGGCTCCTCCACCCACTCCGACCAGCCGGCCGGCCTCACAGGGCCAATTCTGTGCTTCTACAAAAACCACACTTTCACCGATGGTTTGGGTTCTGCACACACATGCACAAAATCTGATCACAGTTTATGGTCAAGGGCTTGGGAGAACAGAGACCTGCCTAAGTACAGGAAAAAAGAAAAAAGAGTTTTCTCTCAATGCAGCTCCCTCTTCTGCTGGAGCTCTGACCATGTCTACTCAACGTTTCATCTGTTTAGGTATAAATTCTGAGGGGACTGTTTGGATGCACGGTTCTCTCAGAATGAGATAGTGCCCACCCCCGCAGAGTGACAGACCCTTCCAGAAAGATCGGTGGTGTCTGCGGCACCAAAGCAACCATCTTCCATGAGCCACACCTGGGATCAAGAGCACAGTAGGATTTCTTCATTATGAAGGAATGTGGCTCAGGCAGCCAAAGCAACTGTTCGGGTGTGTTTGTGTGTAGTGTTAGTGAAAAGAGGGAGAAATGGAGAAATCCAGTAGGAAAACATTTAAAATTCTTCCTCTGCACTCAGATAATGTAAGACAGCCAACGTGTCAATGTCTCATTACTCGTCAGCGAACATGGACTGTTCCCGTCAGAAACGTGTTCTCTGCTAACTCCATTATTTGTCAAGTATCTGCTTGCCATGAGCAGCTGTGTCTCGGGCCGTTCTCTGGTGGCTGACACAACCACTGTGATTAGTTTTCACCAGTGACTTTCGTGGCTTCTCTTAGTTAACTGTGTGTTTTACCGGTAGGAAACAACCCAGGGTAGTTTGTCCTGGGCGTAAAGAACACGGTGATTTCCATGGTAATGACGACACATTTTCTCTCGAAGCATTGACTTTCAACCATCAGATTCTGTCCAGAACGATGTTCTTTGAGTCCATTCAGTGACGCGGTATTATAATTTTGTCTTTTTAGGATTTTAATCATGTATTCTTCCATTTGGATGAGCTCCAAGCTGGCCCGTTTTCTATCAAAGCCTGACTTGTGTCATAATGGTCCTTCTGAAATGAAATAATTACCCTACTGGGCTGGTGAGAGTGGAGAGTGGGCCAGAGCGCCTGCCAGTGCTTCTCTCTTCTCCAGCTGCGCCATTAGCACGTTTCTACAACAGCATCCTGAAAGCCTTGCTCTCAGGAAATGCTTACTTGATCTTGCTAGAAAGAGAGCGAGAACAGCCTGCTGTTCCAAAGCTCAGGGCTGGGGGACCCAAGGTCTCCTGCACCAAAGCAACTGGACAAAGAGTTTCCAGAAGGAGAGGCCCTGATCAGAGCTCACATTGGAAACGCAAATTTCCCCCAAGAGGCTGCGGGCAAGGTGGAGGGTGCGATGAATCACATTTGGCACAGACACCACTTCCAATGTGCCCTCTCATGGGTCTCTGTATTTCTGAGATAACATCCTTTCTGTAAAGATATAAGCCCAGCAGGTTGCAAAACCAGGTCCTACTTTCACAAAACCCTGACTCTATCTTGTGCTTTATTTTTGTCTAGGACTTGATATCCAGAATATTCTTACAGATTCACGATGAGTTCCTTTTCTCCCCTACTCTCCACTTCCATACTCACTAGAACTGTGATCTTCAATATGGTAGCCACGGGAGCTATTTAATTTGAATTTTCTTTAACTAAAATTAAAATTAAAAATTTCACGAACCGCATTTCAAATGCTCAAGTAGCCATGACAGGGGTGCAGATATAGAACATTTCCATCTTTGTAGTAAATTCTTTTGGAGAGCAGGGGGCTAGAAATCTCCAAAAGATTCGGGATACTGACTGCTTTGTTTACTTCTGTACTCCTGGTGCCCAGATGGAAGCCGACACACGGTGGATGTATAATCAGCGTGTGTCAAGCGAATACATTTGTTTTCAAATTCTAGTTGTCAGCTATGGCCGTTAGTTTTCTTTGACTAGAACTAGACCCCAATGGAAGGATCACCAAAACATGAACCTCACCAACCTCCCCACATGATGAGCTCTGTGACTTGGGTTATAAGTCACAAGCCTTCTCTAAGGACGTCTGCCAAACGGCTTCTCACCTCCCTAGGACTTGGACACAACCTTCTCACCGTCCCTGACCTTTTGCTCTTGGACCTTGCCTCCCACCAGTGTCTCCCTTTGCCCCTGCTGTTTGAGGCACCCCCTGTTCACTCGTGCACCCCCTTCTCTTAGACAAGTGCCCTGTTTGTAGATGGCACACGGTGCATATTTGAGTGTTGAAGGCGTGTCATCTTCCACGGCTAAAAGGAAGCTGGGATTTTCTTACGATGCTGGGGTTTTCTTAAAAGCACATCACTGGGGCACAAGGGTGGCTCAGTCGGTTGAGAGCCTACTCTTGGTTGCAGCTCAGGTCATGATCTCAGGGTCCTGGGATTGAGCTCTGAGTTGGGCTCTGTGCTCAGCGGGGGGGTCTGCTTGTCCCTCTCCCTCTGCCCCTCCCCCCTCATGAATAAATAAACAGAAATCTTTAAAAGCGCATCGCTACATGTGATCTACAAGCTAGGTGGACACTGTCTACACCTGCTGGGATACCACCTTCACTGCAGAGACTGGCCAAGTAGGCGAGTTGCTGCAGCCCCCGCGGCACCAGATGAGCCAGAACCAGCGCTGTGCCCAATGCACAGTGAAAATGACCACACGATTCTGAGAGCAGGTGAGAGCTATGTGTGGACAGGGGTTGTAAGAGCCCAGCACGCAGGTGATGTGTCCGCTCTTTCTGGGTGAGTTGTTGTCCTTTCCGGGCTGTGATAGCACATGAAATGCTGGAGCTGGCTTCTGTGAGGTGTGCCGAGTGCACCAGGAGAAAGCGTGTGCCTGGAAGAAGGTCTGGGCAGAGGTCTGCCACGGCAGCACCGATGTTCCTACCCACCAGGAGCGAGGCTCTTCAGATAACAGAGGGCGCCGCCACATTGCCGTGGCAAGCCGTGGCAGCGTGGACCACACACAGCACGTCTGAACGGAGGCTCCCCGTGGCGCTGCGGGGCTCTACCCGGTTGTCAGATCTGTAGCGAGCCATTTCCATTTTATTTTGAAATCCTGGCTATTCGCGTGGAAGGGTGAGGTTTATGATGGCAACGGAGAAGAGAAGGTCCGCTCCCGAGCAAGATTGCAGCTCACCGTGGAGGGAAGACCTTGCCGACCGGGGGCGTTCTTAGCGGCTCGGGGCCCCTCTCCCCCTCTCCCCGGGGCCAGGCCTCGGCTTCTTTCTCATCTCTTGGGCGCTGCCCTTCTGAGCTGACGGCAAGTGCCAAACACAATGAGTCTTTCTGCGTGCCCATTCACCTGCCTCCACCCACCTCCCAGAGTCCTCTGTCCACTCTTCCCTGCTTCCCCGTTCACTCGGCATCTCTCTGGTTTCTTTTGCTTTGATTTACGTTGTTGAATTTAAGGAATCTTGTGAGGTTAAGAATTATTTACTCATACTTTGACTCAGGTCCAGGGACCCACAGACTGTGGGAAACTCTTAGCTGCCCGAAAGAACACGACAGCTACACACAGCTTGTCGCAGGCTATGGTCACCTCGCATGTGAGATGCTCGTCTCCGGACCTGTGGCTCCCGCTGTCAGGCCCACGGCAGGGCGGCGGGGGGGTGGGGGCAAGTGTGGCTGGCTGAGTGCCGAGTGATGGGGAGACGCCCATACACTCACGCGGGGGCTGAGCACAGAGCTCTGGGAACCAGTCAAAGTTGTGGGTTCCCTTTCTCCCACTGCAGTCTGACCATCTCAACAATTCCCAACAATTTGGGCTTAAACAGGGTCTGGTATTTATCAATTTCTAAGATATCTGACTGCCCAGGGAAACAGTGCCCTGTGAAGGTTGACGCCATTAAAAAGTCGGAATAACCCATCTGTCCTTAATTTACAGTCAAATGCCAAAGGGTTGGGGGAAGGTGAACCTGCCTAAGGAACGGAAATAATGAATTAAAACTGACCTCAGTTGGAAAAACCTGAGAATTTCACGACCTTTTAGGTAAGTTAACAAGCAAAGACAAAGATGTCTCTGTTAAACCAGACACTTTGCCTGCCCTCCTTACACTTTCTGAACTGTTAATCTTGGTGTCATTCTGTTCCCACAGAAGTTCTGTAACAGAAATGAACTCTGATGCCTTCCATCCAATGGCCTTCCACCCCACAGAAGAAGGGAAAATACAGAATATATAAAGAAAGAAAGAGCAAAACGGATAGAGACAGGTCAGAGGGCCACACCACTCTGTCTGGGGCTGGCGATCGTCAGACCGTTAGTGGTGGAGAAGGTCTGAGAAGTCAGTTGGCCCACGTCCTTTGTGTCTATCACCCTGTGGAATGTTGGCAAATTAGGACTTACAAGTTTTAATTACTGCAATATATATACACAATAGTCTATTTTAAATGCAGACCTCAAACGGCAATGAAGTATGAATTCATTTCTTTCAAAAATATTTTATTTATTTTAGAGAGAGAGTGAGAGAGAGAGTGAGAGAGAGAGCGAGCACATGGGGGACAGGGACAGAGAGAATCTCAAGGACACTCCCCACTGAGGAGGGAGCCTGATGCGGGGTTAGACCCCAGGGCCCGGAGATCATGACCTGAGCCGAAACCGAGTCAGACACCCAACCGACTGAACCACCCAGGTCCCTGTATTAGTTCGTTTCCTAAAGTTATGTTGAATTCCCTGAACAACTGAAGAGAAGGTTGGAGAACTGACCAGGGGGTCATAACTTGAGGAAAGAGGGCCAGACCTCCTTTCATCTGGCCCGTGTCCTTTCCCTCCACCCCGGCGAGTCTCCTTTATATAGGAGGAGGAACGCAAGCACAGAATATTACTGCACTGGGATAAGAACTCATCCAAAATGTCTGAAAACTTGAGTTTTATTCTGGACCGCATTGGAGCAGGTCATTTACCCGCCGTGTCGGTGTCCTCCTTCCCTCCCGTGTGAACTAGGGGATGAGGTCTAGATCATCCTCTGTACTTTCCAGCTCTGGCCACGGAGAGAGGAGTTGCACACCCTGTGGGGCCACAGACCCTGCCCTTCATGCCTCGGCGGCTGGGACCGTCGACCCACAGGCGGGATGGCTCCGTCTGTGAGGAACAGTCCTCCCCCTGCAACAACCCACTGCCCACCACTTAGGGCTGGAGAAGACGTTTCACACTGAGCGTTTCATACTGAGACGTTTCACACATTCGGTAACATGAGAATTCATTTGGAATCAGAATCCAGAGTACATTTGTGATTTCTGCTTCAGGCCCAAAAGTTATCCAGTAACACAGAGTTTCTGATGTCGGCTGGCACCATGGTGAGGAGCAAGTGAACTCTACCCCGTGTCCATATAAGGCTGGGCTGCCCAGCGCTCGGGGAGCGGAGAGCTCAGCAGTGAGGCATTGCTGTCCCTGCTCCAGAAGCTCCGTGGGGAAAATCTGTGGCAAGGCACCCTGGGGAAGCTGTGGGAAAGAGCAAACTCTGCGCTCGGCTCTCTAACGGCAGAATCTGTCCAGCTGCTATTTTTATGCATTACATTACTTTTAAAAAATATTATCAGTCCAAGAGTAGGACGGAAATAGCCCTGCCGTCTACAGGGACACATCTGGGTAAATCTGTTAATTAACAAATGTTTAATGTACACATATTGGGCTTGAGAAACTGATATGGATACTGTATCTTAATAAGCATTTGGATGAAGTAGACCCAAGCGTCCTAATAGCAGATATCCCCGGTAATGCAATGATACATGGTGCCATTTCTCTCTCTTCCAGAGGCCTTTCCTTACCACTCACGGTCAGCATTTCTATCATCTTGGTGACTGATACCCAGTGGTACACCTGGGTCCCCAGGGCAGCCCCAGGGCTCACGGCTAAGACAACCCGAGTTGTATCTGCGAGGCCCAGGCCAGCGTGGGGCGCTGGGCAGTGCGGAGCGAGGCAAACACAGCAGGGGGCCCCCGGCCACCTGCACGCTGCCCCTGCTGGAGCCTACAGGCCGGGCCCCAAAGGGGGCCAGCATGCGGCTCTGTCCCTGAACCAACCACTCAGACAGCCGCCACATCTCAGCTTAATGTCATCATTACCTGGCTGAAGGATGAGAGGCAAGTCAAACCACACGGGGTTCTGGATTTCTTGCGTTAACCAAATTCACCGGAAGGTGTCCATTATCTACTTTACTCGGCAACGTAGAGAAAAGGTCTCAGGCTATGTGTTAATGAGGGCCGAGAGGAAACAAAGAGCTCCACGCAAACTTACTGAACTAGGAAGACCTAGGGACCCTTAGAAATCTCCCTCCTAATAACCGCTCTGAGAAGACCCCTGGCATTATAAGAGTACATAACTATGTAGATGGCATCATCTATTAAAATAAAATATAATGCTAAGTGAAATAAGTCAGCTGGAGAAAGACAAATACCATATGGTCTCACTCACATGTGGAAATTAAGAAACAAAACGAACAAAGAAGAAGAGAGATAAACAAAACACCAGACTCTTAAATACAGAGAACAAACTGCTGGTTGCCAGAGAAGTGGGGGGAGGGAGGAAACAGATAAAGGGGATTGAAGGCACACTTGTCTTGATGAGCACAGAGGAATGTACACAATTGGTGAATCATTATATTGTAGACCCGAACCTAACATAACACTGTACGTTAATTATCCTTGAATGAAAAAAAAATAATCAGAGTGAACCATCTTTACTGAAGAACAAAATTCACATAAAACCATTACGGGAAATGTTAACAGATCAGTTCTGCATTAAATAATCATAAAAAAAGTGAAAAAGAATAGACCCAGTAACCTTGTGCTCTGTTTGGGTTCTGTTTGGCTGATCACATGGAGAAGAATGCAGAGTCTCTCTGGAGCTGAATTCCCTCCCACCCTGGCGAGTCCCACAGATATTTGTAAACCACTAATTTATCTTCCTCATGCCCATATAAGGCTGGGCTGCCCAGCGCTCGGGGAGGGGAGACTCAGCAGTGAGGCATTGTCATCCCTACTCCAGAAGCTTCGCTGGGAAAATCTATAGCAAGGGTCCTCGGGGGATTTTAAATCTCACCAAATGGCTTCCATATATTTAAAAAATACTCAATCCTTGAGAAATGCTGATGCATAACCTTCAATCAGCAATTCTTAGAGCATAACGTCCCCCTTCCAGGCAGAGGACCCTTGACGACATCAACAACTAGCGCTGTCCTGAGGACTGTGGCTCAGGAAGGTCCCAGCACGTGGGGACCGAAGCCTCCTCAGGGGTGATCTTCGGCATGGAAAGGACGAAGGTTGGGCAGTCACACGGCAGGGAGGGGGACCGCCACATCTGTAAAGGGGTTTCTTATCGCGAGTTTTGCTTATTTGGCTTCCGGAGGGGACTCAAGTAGGAGAGGGTGTGTGACATCATGCCCAAGAGGCCAAGCTCCACCGAGACGAGTCCTCCTCCTGCAGGGTGGGAATGGGGACCGTAAACACTGACCACAGGATTCGGGCTGGTGAGGCGCATTTGGAACACCCACGGGGTGCTGTAATTTCTGAAGCGACAGGGACAGGGGGCACAGGCCAACACCTCCCAACCACCTCTCCCAATCTGGCCCTGGACGGGCAGGAGTCCCCTAGGGAAGTGGGATCCCAAGGCACGAAGACTCAAAAGACTGTGTCATAAAACGAAATACTGCTCCCCATACGAGGTGGGCTTACACAGAGAAATAGAAACAATGTCTTTTTAAAATCAGTAAAGCCGCGACCCAAACATCAGCTTCGCTGGCAACAGGAAAGCCCGTCACTTGGAACACGTTAAACCCAGTATCAGACCGTAATGCAGGTGGTGTCAGGTGTGTTGGCCACGATGGGGACTGACCTTTCTCTCCGACCTATCTGATGAAATTCGATACATAAAGGACATTTGGGGGGAGGAGTACTAATTTTGAAAGCGAGACTGATTCTCCATGGCAGGAGGCTCGTGCCCTCTGGTCGGAATATCTGTAGTGGGGGGTAGACACAACCATGCTTTCTTTATGTAATATTTTTACAGAATACATGGTTACCTATAAAACGCAGTTGCATTATATATACATATCTAATTCCCAACGATGAACAAGAGACATGTGAGAAAGTTACCGTTCTCTATTCAGAGCGTGGTATACCTGGACCAAATTTTGCGTTATGTTATCATTTGTTCTGATACGGAAGAGTACGTCTGTATTAAATTTCTCAGGAAAGCATGGGATTGACCCCGTCAGGAGATGGAAGGCACTTTTGTCTGGAACAGAAGCTACGGAAGAGTCCCGTTTCCACGACGCTGTGACTTACCCGTCCCCCCTTCTCGGGGTAACACTGGCAGCCCCCGCTGCAGTCTCTCCCTCCGCAGGGCACGTCGAACTTCTTCACGCCCTGCACAAGGAAGCACAAAGAACGTGTTATCCCAAACGTCGTCCTCTACAACAGTAGTGCATCATCTGCTGAGAGCATGTGCAACTCCAGCAGCCAGCTCTCTACTCAAAACAAGTAGATTTTCTTTTTTAGAGCACCTTTGGGCCCACGGCAAAGGGTACAGAGAGTCCCTGTGCGCCCCCGACCCCCCCCCCACGCAGCTGTCCCCGCTACTAACGTCCCCCCCACAGAGCAGCACATTTGTCACCGTCGATAAGCCTACACTGATGACTCATCATCACCCAGAGTCCAGAGTTTACAATGGGGTCCCTCTAGATGTTTTACCTTCTATGGTCAGTATGCCTTTTAAAGGTGCCTACTCAACGCCAGATGTCAAGCTAGGTCCTGGGCCTCGAAAGTTGGGGAGAACATTCCCCGAATCCAGGGATCCCGGGTGAAGTGAGCCCGTGACACTCTGTGTTAAGTACTTCAGTACAAAGCAGAAACTCCAGGTGTAGGAAGCAGCCCTCATGCTTCTGGAATGGTGGGGGAGGCAGCCCCGAGGAGGTGTGATCAAGGGGAGCAGGACTGGGTTAGGTTCCATGCTGGGCCCCATCATACAACACGGATCCAGGTGAGCTAAAGGGAGAGGGGCTTCCGAGGGGGAGGAGGACTTTGCAAACACACCTTCCCTCCCCACCTCTCCCCTCCCCTCCCCTTCTCTGCCCTCTATGAGACCCAGTGGTTAGCAGAAGGAGGAGGGATGGAGGGAAGAGGCCTTCCTAAGTCTTTATTCGGCCAACTCTTTAATGAAGTGAGTGGCTAAGGGAGGGAGTTCTCTGCCTGGACAATCCTAATGGGTTCCAAGGCATTGCTTGCTCACCCTTGATCTCAGTATTTTAGGTAAAGGATGGACTTGGACTTTGGACTAGGAAATCTTCCTTTTGGACTGTTGACAGCAGGATAATGTGAGCAGGAAGTGACAATCAGAATGGCCCTCCTCTGGCCCCTTCTGGATCAGCCCCACCTCCCCCATCGGCATGACAGGTGACTTACACAGCGGCACGGGGGATCCCTGTCACCCTCGTCACCCTCGGCCCGCCCAGCAGACCGCCCAGCTCGCAGGCACTGATACTCAAGGGACCCCGGACAAGGTTAGCTTCTGGTGCACGCTGAGCCAAACCTTACTGCACAAGCAACACTCCCCAGATAACAGACCATGCCAACTTGACACAAAAGTGAATTTCGCCACATCTGTTCCATTCCCTTCTAAGTTAGGTTTCAGTGACTAAACAGGATGGTCACCTGGGGACTCCCTCTAGAGGGTTTCTCGTGCTAGCGTGTCAGCCAGAATCTTCGCTGTTCCTGGCATGGTTCTGCTGCTCGTGTGTAGATGGACGCCGTGTTGTCTGGCCACCTCCGTGTCCCCTGCTAGCCCTCCTGCACGCGCAGCCTTGACGGGTGCACAGTGAACGCTGACTCAAAACTCTCTGGCCAGAGTTTACCTAAGACCACCACGACTACTCAATGTTCTTTTTGTAGAGATGATAAATTCCTTTCCTGTGCATACAACTTTCTATAAGGGGGATCGTTTGAGTCCCACGTTTCTTGTGTCCCCACAGTAGCCCTTTACCGACTCCAGTATCTGATGCATCAGTCACTATTTTGAAGAATTCAAAAAAATCTGAAAATCCCAAACCAACACCTCGAAGCCTTTTGGATGTCTTGGTTATCATTTTGTGAGACAGTTTGAGTTCCACAGTGTAAAAGTAAACACATTTAAAATCCTTTCATGCCCTCACAATATGTTTCTAGGTATTTGCCATATTTTTTCACGGCTTCAATGTTTATCTATAGTGGGGCTCATTTTAAAATCCCACCATTTTGAATATTTGGTGTTTATAAATCCAGCCCCATGCGAAGCCATCGGTTTTAGGGATTACCCTGAATGCCAAAGGGAGACATCTAGATGGGCAGCCACATTTATACTTTGTATTACATACGACTGGGATGTGAATAGGGGGCTTGGCAGGTGTCCCTGGTTCACACAGTAATTCATTTGCCAGTTGTCTGGAAAGGGCAGGGGGACTCCTCAGTCTGAGGACTCCAGGGTAAAGCATAAACTCCCATTCTCCATCTGGTGTTTCATAGGCTATTTTTAATTTTGATCTTAAAGGCACTTGCCAAATCCCTGGATATAAATCAATGGTTGAAATGATTTTATATTGATCTAACAGACTTTCTGTCCTAGATTTAGGATATGAACTGGACTTAGTTATAGGAATGAGTTCTTCATAACCTGCTTAAAATTTAATAGTGCTGTTTTGCTTTTGGAGCTGGGACTCATAGGTCTGATAACTCCCAATTTTGACACTTCCTCGACCATGAGCCATGGCTTGGGGATCCCATCCCAGGAGGTGAGGCAGGCCTCCCTCTACAAGCCACAACCAATCTCCAACATGGAGATTCCAGCCCTGTGTGTGCTGTGGTGCATGTGCATGTGGTGGGATGTGGGGTGTGTGTGTGTGGTGTGAGGTGTGTGTATGTGATATGAGGTGGGTTGTGTGTGATGTGAGGTGTGTATGTGGTGTGTGTGTGTGTGACAGCATGTGATGTGATGTGTTTGTGTGTGTGATGTGAGGTGGGTTGTGTGTGGTGTGTGTATGTGTGTGTGTGTGTTTTCCCATCAGCATCTTACATCTTGCATAGCCTACAGAGGGAGTCTTACATTCGAATTCCAACATCTACAAGAGCTCTAAGTACCAGGAACTGGAATGTCAGATCTCCAGGATGAACAGAAGTATTTACTTTATTAGGCCAGAGCATGTGTTCCAGACGTCTCTTAGAGACTGAACAAATCTCAGACCTGAGCTTCGGTATTCCCCTTTGGGACGTGAGCTCTGGAACGTTCTCAAGCTACAAATGCCCTCCTGAGGACCTGGGATGAGGAGTATGTGAGCTGCTCTGTGGGGTCCTCTGTCTGCGTCCCCTGAACAGAAGAGTACTAAAAGCCTCCACCAACCACTGCCCATGCTCGAAGCCCTCGGGTCCACCCTGGATTTTATTGCTCAACACAACTCAGAGACAAACCTTGAGCCTTCTTGTCAACTCCTTAGTAAAGATGACCAGTGTCCTCCCACTGAACACCCACCTGAAGAGCCTACCACCCTCGAAGATGATCAGCTGGCCTGGTCTAGGCCTTCAACTTCACGGTCTCTAGGATGCCATGCTTTCCAACTGCAGCTCCAAGACTCCTCAGGAGCATCAGCTAAATTCTCCACGAGTTTCTCATGTCAAGTCTGAATTCCCATTGGTACCATTCCATAGAGCAATATTCCTGCACCCTGCTCTCCCCATGGCCCCCTGCAGCAGCGCCTGTCACTGAGCTCACCATCCCAATGTCCACGGAGGGCATGCTGCCCAGTACCAGGGTCAGGAAGCTCGAGGTGCAGAAAGTGTCCGCTGTCACGGACCACGCTGCATCCACTCAACTGAGCTTGTCTGGATGTCCTTCATCCCTGGGCGGAGAAGGACTCGCAGCCAAATGAGACCAAAGATGTGAGGATCCATGCAAAGTGGAAAGGCCTACCACCCCCTTGAGCATGCCTGGATCTGACACGCATGGGCTCCTATGTCCGCGCACCCACGCGGAAACCGCTCCCTCCCAGGCTCTGGAAGGACGGAGGATCCCGTGCTGTGTGCCTCCCAGCTTGGAGTGGTCAGGGAAAGCCTTTCCCTCAGCTGCACCAGTGACAGGGCTCCGAGCTCGCCGATCCCCCCAAACACGACAGCCACAGGGCTCTTGGAGATACTTTACCCGCCCTCTCCCCTTGCAAATTCACTCATTCGTTCCTTCCTTCCTTCTCCACCGAATGTTTTCTCTGGGCTGAGCACTGTGCTGGGCCATGGGTGTAAAGTGGGGAACAGAGAGTGTACACAAGTTGACAAGAGAACTAAGTAAATGAGCAATAAAGTCTACACACTTTAAATTACGGCAAGTGCCATGAAGGAGAGGTGGTCTGAGAGGAAGAGTCAGGCCAGGTCAGGAGAGGTCTGACTTAGCCGGGCCCTCTCCCTCGGGCTGTCCTGTGCTCTGTTATCCCTTATTGGCCTCCCCCACAGTGGCCGACCTCCCTGCCTTCCCACCTGAGGCGCTCACTGCTAAAACCCAGGGGACAGAGAGCTGCCAGTCTCTAGGCCTAGGAGAGCAAGACCTCCAGGTTATCATCATCATCAGGGAATCAAGGGCATCTTGGAATGGAGTGAATTTGAACCTATTCTTCATAGGACCCCCAGGATGCCCCTCCATTGCCGGATCCCCCAACTTCCGGCCAGGACTCAATTTCAGCCCATCGTGGCTTTATGGTCCAGGACGGGCGTGGGGCATCTTCTGTCCTCCTTGCTCAATGAAAGCCACCTCAGTTGCTACCGAGATGTGTAACCACTTCCAACTGTGGGTCTAACTTCCCAACTGTGGAAGGAGTCTGACTTGGGGGCTTAATTGTTAATTCCTTCCGCAACTGATGAACATTGCCCCGAGGTCCGGTCCTTGGGTGCCCCTCTCCCGGGAGCTACCTCGTCCAGAGCCCCGCCCCGCTGAACTCAGCGGCTCCCTCCAGGATGGGGAGGGGAAGGTCGGGGGCTGGCAGACACAGGGCAAAGGGTGGTAACTCTGCTATCACTGTAAGCTGGCTGGACATCCTACCAAGTACTGTCGAACCAACAGGAGTTGTTTTGAAAAATAAATGTGAATTCTAAGTTTTGGGAAATAAGACAGAAAACGGCTTAAACATCAGAAGCACAGTAGATCAGGAATGCCTCTGAGCTGCCCCAGGAAGAGATGAAGTGGGTACTTCTTGCAAAACAATGAATAAGAACAAAAGCCATATTGGCAAGGGAGGGGTTGTGTGGGGAGAGCCCGTGGTGAAGATAGGGAGCGGAGAGTCTGAACAGGATGTGCCTGGACACAGTGTCCTAAATGACCCGGGCAGGGGGAGGGGCCTGATAGAGGCAACGTCTGAGAGGCGCTCGGTCTACGTGTGCAACGCTGCTGTCTGGTCTGGACCCTGGACACACCCAGCGTGGCGCGTGGACGCAGCCAGGCACTACTTAGGAATGCCGGCCCCACCTCAGATTTCCTGCGCCAGGACACGCTTTCTAACAGGCTCTCCACGTAGGCACGCTGCTGTGGCTTCCTGTGAAGCCACCTCTGTCAGTGGAGGAGAAAGGATACTCCCCACGGGGCCCGTGCGTTCCATGCCTAAAGAGGACATGGCATGCCATCCTGGGAGAGTGCTGGCCCCCAGACTCCCTCTGACCCCCTGCCACCTGCGGCCCATGCAGGGAGGCTCTGGGCACTGGACAGCTCAGTCACTGAGCCTCTCATCAGCCACCCTGTCAAAAACATTTCAGTTCTCTTTTCCTTATTCAGAACATCCTTTTAGACCCTTCTCTTCTGAATTTTACCCTGCCCTGAATTGGTAGCCAGCATTGCTGTAATAATTAGAAATTCTAGAAATTAAGAAAGACCCAGATCATCTAAGAGTCCATTGGCAATGCAAAGGCACAGATATATTTTCTAGAAACCTTGGATAGTCTACTCAAGTGGAATGCAAGAGATACTGTTTCCAGGGTCAAAGTGGAGACCTCGGAGCAAGAGATTTTTTTTGGGGGGGGTGGGGAGATCAGCTTTTTATATGGGAATTCTTTTCTTCGGAACCGTGTGTGAATCTTGGCACCATTACATTTAGAAAGATTTAAAAGTACGTGTATTTGCATGGACATTCAGTTCCACCTAGACACACCCAAACCACCCTACATGTGCATTCTACATTCCTTGGTGCATCTTTTGTCTCTGGGAGAACAGAGGTCGTGAAATCTTCTAAAGAACGCCAGTTTCCGGGTCCTTGAACCAGGCATCGATTGGGTTCAAGCAGAGACTTTCTTGCCTCGAGCCACTGGCTGTCCGGCGGCAGGTACTGACTACTCTGCTGTCTCTAAATGGAATCCGGTTGAGTCAGAGTGGACATCGGCAGGAGCAGCTGCAAGATTAAGGGAACATCCGGTCCCATGCGCCGGTGGCCCGGCCTCTTATTTGAGCAATCTGCTGGCATCAGGGGAGCTGAGACTCAAGCTGCCTTCGTTGGGTATCACAGAGCATCGGGCAGAGAGGAAAGGCTTCTCGCCGCCGCCCAGTGTGAAGTCCTCCTCCTCCATAGGTGTCTGAGGAGTGGCCCCCTTCAAAACACGGAGAAAACTGCTTTCCTCACTTCTCCCAGCGGCAGACTTGTCCTCATATTTAGGACATTTAAAAATAGGTTTAAATAACAACTTGAATGCCAGAAAATAAAACACACAAAAGACTTAAGACTCTTTACGACAAGTTATTTCTGTAAGTTACCAGAGTGAACCATCCATGTCTATCGAGGGAGCAAATCCGTGGACACGGACCCAGCTTTCTGCAGATGTGAGTACTGTTTAAAGTCGATACAATATTTACAAATGAAAGAAAAAAAAATGCTCGGCATTGTTCTCGAATCGCACATAAGAAATGAGTATTAACCAAATTTATATGAAGAGGCAAGAACAAAACTCATTTGTCCTAAAACAAAGAATATTTTGTCCTCCACATGTTCCAAGAAACCTCTTGTCCAAGAAAGATTTTCTAAGCCAATATACCTCCAGCCAAAAAGAGCAAGTCTCTGAAGGACTGAATTTACAGATCTTTTACCATTGGACTGCCCCCAGCATCTAACCCCAGCTTCCTGTACAGAGAGATATTGAATAACCCGTTCTAACAGACACAGAAGACAGACATCCCTTATTGCAAAAAAAGTAGTCATCTTTCATATTTAAGGTAAAAAAATCTATACAAGTCTTCGTCTTTGTCACAAGTCCAGTCAAGCCCGACTTTCTAGAATTATCCTTTTAGTTCAAAAAGAGGCCAACAAAGAAGAAAGCCAACTTGGGAACAAAGTTCCCAGTACAATTCTATTAGTTTATCAAAACAGGAAATATAAGCCATTTCCGTACACGCAGCTTTAGAAATTAAGGAAATAATTCCAACATGGTATTAGCAAGACAAAGCATATGGCAGAGGAAACGCAGACCAGGGCCACTCCACACAGAACAAAACCCTCTTCCCTATAAACTGGGTGGGAAACCCTGGCACTTCAGCTTCCTTTGCTGAAAGCATTTCAAGGCGCCCATGATAGATGTCACTCAAGAGGGGTCCTGAGAGCGTCACCAGGTAGACGCAGTGAAATGACTGATGGGCAGACGCGCAGGCCCATCTGGAGTGAACAACTCCAGGGGACTCGATCCGACGTCAGTGAGCTTTGGAGCAGTTGGGCCCGAGTCCCCGCCTGTCCTCTTGGGGCTGGGAGTTTGGGGTACGGATGGGGAGGCTAGGGCGCTGTGCTGGGAATGGGAGTTCAAAAGGCAGACGGTGAGCTAGCCATGGTCTTCCCGCACTCGCGGCCAGGTGAATACCTGAGGGATGGCATCACTCCTGCTGGCTCGCCTGCCCGGCAGACGTCACCGGGAGGCGTGCGTTGCGTTCGGTGGCTCCCCGGGCCATCGGCAACAAGCCGCGTCACTTTATACTTGCATACTTAGATGTTTTTACGAGCAGCGACAGGCCAACGTCTCCACCCTCTCTTCTCCGGCAGCTCGAGGTCTGGGGGTGTTTTCCCAACAGAATTGCTATTGACCAGATGGCCCCAACAGCCATGCTCTCACGCCAGCACCGGGGTGCTGACCCGCAGGACTGGCTAGAAAGCCTCCAGCACGGGAGTCTGGCAAGACGGGGTGGGCCACTGGCAGGCACCGAGCGTGCGGGAGGCCAAGGCCGAGGCCAGACGCTTCCCCGAGTTACATCATCTACGCTTACGACATTTAAAGGAGGCCAGACGGCGGACTGCGAGCGAGCGAGGTGCCTAAGTCAAGGATGAGGATCCCCCGGGTCGGGCCGCGGGGTGTCTGTGAAGTGGGCAGTGATGAGGCCAAGCAGAAGATTCAGGAACACAGCTCGGGGCAGAGTCCAGGCAGGGAAATGACCTGACACGACTCAGCTGTGCCCCGCTCTGCACAGGATGAACATGCGGATGGCCTTTCACCAGGTCTGTTGGGGGGATTATTCCAGGACATACTTGATGGAGTCCTCCAGGCCGTCCAGGCCCGGGGGTCAGTGCCCCCAGGCGCAGGCCGGGCTTGCTGGCACAGGGCCCCAGACCTAGGAATGAGGGCTGAAACCCAGCCAAGGCTGTAGGTTGGAGGAGTCAGCGCTTCCTTAGAAATACCTGGCCCAAGGCTAGAAATGATCTCAGAGCGTGGGTGGGCCTGCCTGCAGGTGAGGACAGGCGGCTTTCCTGGCAGAGCTAGGAAGAGGTGGGCATGGCAGTTCCTGTTGCACACCTCTGCCCTGGCCACCCTCCTCCCCTCCTCCCCTCCTCCCCTCCTGGGCGGCGAGCGGAGGCTCCGGCGAGGAAGGCAGGCTGCCTCCCGCACACTCTGGCACGTGTCGGGGCGGGCGCAGGTGCGGACACGTGACACCCAGCCGCAGAGCGCAGGGGCATGTGCCCTATCCAGAGGCATCCCTCCCGCTTCTCATACCATGTCCTTTCTGTAGAGCCACCTGGCCTCCACCCAGGAGGCGTTGAGGCCTCATCGTCGGGTCCCTTACTAGGTTCTGGGTGGGGACCGCGAGCTGTCTCATCTTGAGTCACCTAGACGGGGAAGGCCCAGGGACATGAAGCATGAGAGATGTCCTGTCCGAAGCCCAAACTGTTTTCAGGCGTTTTCCCCATCACCTACTGCCCAGATTACGTGAGTTCTGGTACCTCTGACGTCTAATTGCGGTGAACTTCCCGGAATCTGCTCATTATTCCCAGCACATCCACTGCCGCTCACAAAACCTACGGCAGCACGCTCTCTGCTCCTAAGGAGGCTGAAGATGTATTCTGCTAGGATTTAGATATGTTTATGGATCTTTTTTGAATTGGGGCTTATTCACTTGACTCCAAAGGCTGATCTTGAATCTCTTCCTGCCAGGGATTCCTTAGGTCTTGAGTTACAAATGAAACAGTCTTCCAAGCATCAAGTGAGTTCTTTTTCTTTTCAAGCATCTGAAAGAGTTCGTTGAGTTCTCCATAGAAGTGCCCCCTACCAGTCCCTCTCATGCCCCTGTGACGGCTCCTTGGCCACCAAGACCGAGGCTCACGAAGGCCAGGGCGCTGCCGGGCTGACCGAGGTGCCAGTGCAGGACCCAGGCGGGGTGTGCCTCAGCCCGCTGGGCTTCTCTCCGGGAAGTGGTCTGCTTGTCGACTGCGAGAGCCCCCTTCTTGATGTCGCTGTGACATCAGGTTGCCACACGGAGCAATAATCCGAGAACCAACATGCATGTCAGCTGTTGCTAGAGCTGCTGTACCCAAGCGCACACGTACACGCACAGGCGGGATGAGATCAGATACTGGATGCTTCTACGTGCAGTCGCTTGACTGCCGCCCAGACATCTTTGGTGGGTCTGTCCGTAGACAAGTTTCTGGAAGCCACTCTCCCTCTACCCCCTCCATCTCTCCATCCTTAGTGTAGACAGCCACCATTCCTATTTTTGTTCATCACTAATGCCTGGTGTCTCAGTCTGCTTGGCTGCTATAATGAAATATAGACTCATGGGGCTTATGAAGGGCAGAGATTTATTCTCCAGTGCTGGAAGTCCAGTGCCTCTGGTGAGGGCTGTGGCTGATTTATAGATAGCATCTTCATCTTCATCATCATCATCTTCTTCTTCTTTTAAGATTTTATTTATTTGAGAGAGAGAGTGCACGAGTGGGGGCAGAGGTAGAGGGAGAAGCAGACTCCCCGCTGAGCAGGGAGTCCAACGCGGGGCTCGATCCCAGGACCCCAGGATCATGACCCAAGCCAAAGGCAGCCGCCCAGCCGACTGAGCCACCCAGGCACCCCATACAGACAGCATCTTCTTGCCATGTCCTTACGTGTGGCAGAGAGAGGGCCAGAGAGCTCTGTGGACCCTTAATGAGGGTATTAATCCCATCATGGGGGCTCCACCCTCACGACCTAATCATCTTCCAAAGGTCCATCTCCTAGTACCATCACCTTCAACATGAGTTTTGAGGGGACACAAACCTTCAGGTCAAGCAGCTGGCTAGGTGGGTAATCATGTCCTTTTGGCGTTAGCCCTCTACTTAGAGCCTGCATCAGGCTCTGTTCACAAGATACAACATACTCTGTGTTTACACTTCCTCCGGTCCCCGCACCCCACCGCTTCCCTGCACCAGCATGCCTTGCTTCTAACACCTGCCAATCTGAGTCCTGTTCCTGTCCAACCACCGTTCCTGGGTTTTCAAGGTCTCCTCCTACTTCAACTCCAATCGAGTGCTTAATAAAATATTTTCCCACGAGGGTGGAATGTTAAGGATTTTAAATGCACTGAATATGAACACCTCTGGGTCCCATCCTCCACAAGGAACACACCTTCGTACAAGCTGTGCTTTCGGCCTGGAATGTTCTCCCTCCCGCCTTGCCTTCCCCATCCTCCGAGCTGAGACCCACTCATATACTGAAGCACAACAGCCACTCACCCTCGGGAACAGTGAAGTCAAGCCTGTGTTGATTTCTCATCTCGTCCCTACTCATTCTTTTTAAGTCCGGGTATTTCTGCTAGAACACAGTATATGACTATTTCTGAAAAACCCTCACATTCTGCAAAATCACACACCAAACCAACAAGATCTATGGGAAAAAAGAGTGTTGAGAGGTAGACCACTCAAAACCTGCATGACTTTGTAACCAGGACACTAATAAATGAGTCCTAATCCCAGGAAAAATAATAGCACAGTTGAACAAACGTGTAAAATTCCCAATAAGTAAAGAATTACTACAATAACTGTAGTGCTTCATCTTAGAGAACAGTGAAGGCAGTAATTTGACTAAAGAAGATGTAGAGAAGTGGTAAGACCGCCAAGCAGCAGAGAACACGGGCTGCGTGGCCAAGACTGGGAAGAAGGACACAGCAGGTGCTTTGGGGGAGGGGTGTGGCCCCACAGAGCCCAGGGAGGGAAGGCCACCACTTGGGCATCCTGGACAGAGTTGAATTCTTTGACAGCTCGCTGTGTTCACTGTAAATCTACTCTGCCTTTAGCTATGCTGTTCCCCGGCGTGCATGAGCTCATGTGACTTCATCCTATACTGACCTCGCGGTCCCATTGGGCAGTGACGGTCTATCAGCGGGTCCGAGTTACAGAAAATGCACGCGGCCAAACAGACTCTACTTCAATATTCTCTCACTCGCTGCTCATTCCAGCGTCATCGTTCTCACCAAATAAAGAAGACATCGGCCACGTTAAAGACGATTTTTGATGAAGGCTACTGTCACTCAGTCATTTTTATAGCCTTTAGGGATACAGTTCTCCATGTTGAGGAAAACAGCTCATCAGGAGCCCACCCATGTAATTATAGCTGGGAAGGAGCATCGGTACAGTGCACGCACAGTGAAGTCTCTAATGTTCTATTTAGAATAAATGCCCTTAAATATATGTGAACTATTATTCTGTGTATGCCCTGTTCATCTGGTGAGGGACAGCCCAAGACATCACTTAGGATATGCATTACCTCACACATTACCTTACACCATTTTACTTATTTATACAGCATGTCGGTTCTTGGTATTCTCTGGCAGGGAATAAAAATGTGTATGTTGTTAGCATTGGCAGAGGGATCTAAAGTGAATATTTAACATTGCTCTTGAGAAACGGAGTGGCTACGTCTTCCAGAAGAAGATGCCCAGTTAAGAGCTTTATCTAAAACCCTCCCCACATGCTAAATTTGTGGGGTAAATCCAAGATGAACCTACGTGAATGAGAGAGACTTAGCAATGCTCTTTTACAATACAATGAGATTTCTGTTTGGGTTTAGTAAGGACTGGCCCAGGCGAGGCAGGTACCGGTTTGTGTTGGCATGCAAGGAATACCAGCAGTCTGCCTGGGCAGGCTTGAGTCCAGACCTGAGAAGCCTCATCTTTGCAAATCTGACAGCCATCTGAGTCAAATCACAGGGGCTCTGGGGCCAGTAGAGAGTCCACACCAAAACCACAGTCACTTTATGTACTTGTTGGCCTGGCTTCTGGGGTAGAATTTCTGCATTTCTGCTTGGCTCTTTCTCCTGTGCGTACCCAGCCAACTTAATCACGCCGGGCAACTTTCAGAAGGTATCTACGCTCGCCTCTGCCTCTTAGCAGTGATTTAGGATTCCCTTGCCTGAGGTGAGCAGTTTTCCCGTTGCACTGGGAGAAGGTCTGTGAATCACGTCTACTCTAAGTCACAGCAGAAGCACATTCTGGGGCGAGCAGCTCCGTCTCAGAGTCCGAATGGGGGGGGCAGCACTCAGTTATCTGTGTGCAGATGATCCCGTGGATATCTACCCACTTGGCTATTGCAACAGTGACTTTCCTAGCCCACGCTTCTCTCGGGTTCTGTGCTGTACACGCAGGGACCACATACCACAGTAATTGTAATACTGACTTACCAATAATAATTTCCCCTGGACTAGGTTCAGACCAAGTTTTGGAGCTTATCTCCCCTGAGAAGGCAACAGTGGAATCAGCTTGCACACATTTTTAGGATGAGGGGCCAGTTCTGTCGTACTCGTACTGGTGGATGAAGAGAGTTTATCCAGCCTTTTGTCCTGCATCTGGAGCATCTGCAGGAGGAGATGGGGTCTCCCCGGGCCTCCGGGGGGCCGTGGTCCCATTTCCTGGTGGATGAAGAGAGTTTATCCAGCCTTTCGTCCTGCATCTGGAGCATCTGCAGGAGGAGATGGGGTCTCCCCGGGCCTCCGGGGGGCCGTGGTCCCATTTCCTGGCCTCTGGTCACATGTGTGCAACCATACGATGTCGCACCTGCAGTTGCTCTCCATGGCGCCATGTTTGGAGGGACAGACCTGGGCTCTGGGCTGGCGCCCCAGCATTGTGCACCTGGGAGTCATCCCTATCCCACTTCCTTTGGTCTCTTCGTTTGCACACTGGGTAGAATCCACCATCCCTACCTGTGGGGGTTGCTGTCGAGAGGAAACTAGTTGAACCCGCGGGATGAGCTGACCCACGGCGCCTGGCACGAGGCAGGAAGGGTTTGCTGCTCATGTTCTTGACCTTTCTTTTGTTTCACCCAGAGGAAAAGAAGCCCACCTCTCCTCACTCACGGTTCAGATCCAGGGATACAGCAAGTGTCAACATTTTCACTGTTTAGGGAGACTGTTGTTTATGGAGACACTTGAATGTTTTACGGTTTGCGTTCTACAAGCATGCATACAAGGCTAAATCTATAAAGAGCTTATGGAATTAACCTTGGAAAGGGCGACACTTCCACGTACTACCAATTTCTCTGGGTTAAGATTTTGAGAGGGAAAATTTAGTATGCCACTTCATCTTTAATAATGGAATTCTTTTTTTTTTCTTAAATTCAGTGAATAGCTGGCATCAGCATAATTTAAGCATCTCAACTATGCTGAATGTTGTACCCAAGGTCAACCCATGAGTCAAGGTCACTTGGGACTCAAGCCAAGACCTCCTATTCTCTTTCCGTCACTATGAGCCTAAGATAAAAATTCATGAATACTGTCTGAGCAACAAGGCTTGTAATTCCCCCAATGTATCAAAAGTGCTCTTATCATATTACAAACAACGAACATGCTGAGATTGTAAACATCCAAAAGAGTGGACTTCCTCAAATACTTTCAGTGATGTCATCTGGCCCTTCTTCCATATCCGCTTTTATTATGCTCCTGTCCTTTCAAAACAGAGTCTGTGCTACAGTAAAACAAAGGCCAGGAAGTGTCAGGACTGTGGCAGTGGGACGGTCCTGGGAGCCAGGACAGACCGATAAAGTACAACCACCTCCAGAGAAGAAAGTGGTCCGTCCCGACACAGCAGTCTGCGTGGGCCTGGGGAAGGCCACGGTTCCACTAGGCCCACTTCTGACACCGGGGTCCGCTGCTTCGAAGGTGAACTACCGAGCTGCTTTTATCAACAGACGGACAATCCCCCCCAGCATGTCTTCTAGAAAAACGTCTTTCCGTGCCTGCCACCTGTTACAGACGCAAGTACCGGGGGTCCAGAGGTGACCAGGCAGGCCCCTTGCTCATCAGTCTCCACAGTAAATACTTAATAACCCAACACAGGCTATAATAAGATTACAGGCAAGGGAGCAGGAACAAGTGGGAAATAATTCTTACCCGAATTACTGTGGTTTTTTTTAAAAGATTTTATTTATTTATTTGACAGAGAGAGACAAAGCAAGAGAATGAACACAAGCAGGGGGAGAGGGAGAGGGAGAAGCAGGCTTCCCGCTGAGCAGGGAGCCCGATGTGGGGCTCGATCCCAGGACCCTGGGATCATGACCTGAGCCGAAGGCAGACGCCTAACCGACTGAGCCACCCAGGTGCCCCCCGAATTATTGTGTTTTTAACTTGAATTTCGATTGCTCATCTGCATTGTTTGAATGAACTTGCCTTCCCGACTTAAAGCACATTTCTGGTCCTTTCTACGTGCCAGTGTGGGCTGTCCATCTATCCCGATGCTCTCTGGCGTCTGTTCCGTGCCCGCCTCCACGGGGACTGGCTCCTCAGCAGACACATGCCCTGACTACGGATGGAAAAGTGGGAGGAAGTGGCAAATACTCGGGCGGGAGTGGAGGACGCAGGGACGTGGGCATCATGAAGTCGGGGTCCGATTCCAAGGCCGTGCCCGCCACAGTTTCCCTCCCGACAAACACACGTGAGGCAGAGCTGTGCTTCTTTTCCAGCGTTGTCGTGATTCGGAGCTGCCTTCCGCCCATCCCGCCGGCCTCGGGAGGAAGGTGCTCCCCGGAGCTCGGGCTCCCTCACACACCATCAACAGTCAGGCCTCGAGGTGAAGGGCAGCCCTTCATCCCACCAGTTCCCGAAGTCTTTGCCCTTAATAGAAAATACTCCTCTCCCTGGTAGCCACCCATAAACGTCTCCCAGATTCAGGAAGGGATGCGGCCCTTTGAAGTCCCAGCCAGGGCTGCCCCTGAGGTCACCCAGCAGACAGCAAGAGGCAGGCCCGAAGATGATGGGGGGCTGCATGCACACCTGCTGGCCTGGAGCAGCAGAGGCTGGGGCTTGCCTTGACATCCCTGAACAGTCAAGGGCAGCGGGACCCCAAGACACTTTTAAATATTCTCTGTCTGTTGACAACTCTTTGTACTTCAAAATAGCCTCATGAATTACCAGCGTGCTCTGCTTTCTCCCAGAACGGGCTCGAGGGGCTGGGCTTGTGGGCGCCTGGGCTCGCAGGACCACCCTTCAGAAGCTGCTGCCCGTGGAACTCGGACATTATGTCAAAATTAGGGCTGAGCGGAGGGGTGCAGACCTGGACTTCCACCAGCAGAATCATGGCACTATTTTCCTTCCACATGACTGCTACCCCGTGTCTTGTCCCTCCTCTTTATCTCTGTTCTTTCTTTTACGTCTTTAGAATGACAAGTCTTCGGAAAGGGTAGACTGGCTAGATTCGGGGGGCGCCTTACAGGAGGACAGTGGGTGGATCTGCGGCTGTGTGGAGTCTCATCTTTAGGCGGGCTTGCTGCGGCACTGGCCTCGGACCAGAGGTTCTCGGACTTTAAACCATGGAGGCCATTTATGCTCTGTGTCCCCTTTTCAGCCACCCTCAAGGACTCGAGCCGTGCTTACGGCACCATCGACCACCGGGTGGACCCTCTTCCGAGTTGCGTCAAGAGCACCAGTGTTCTGGACCGAGTCAGTAGACTTCCCACAAAAGCAAAGAGATCTTACACAGCCTCACCATGTGTCGGTGTTCCATTTCTGGAACGCTTTGGAATGCCACAGACCAGCCCTACTTTGGGTAATGCGGGGCAGCCCACCCGTGGGCCTCAGTGATGTCCTTCCGCCCAGGCTACGGACCACGTGTTACGGCGCCAAGCTCAAACCTCAAACTTCTGGAACTGGAAAGGACTGACAAGATGATTAACTCTAGCGTATCCCAGCCTCTTTTTACTGAAGACCGGCTTAGGCTTACAGATGAAGAGGATGTGGTGCTGCTGGAGACAGAGGGTTGACAGCATCCCCTCATGCAGGGTCTGGAGTAGCTGAGTCAGTCAGGCTTCGGATGCAGGAGAACCCCGGTTCCACCTGCACGTCTCATGAGGACAGCGGGCGCTACCGAGACCTTAGATAACTGCCCACAATTAAATACCAACGTGAAACTCCCTGGAGCACTTGAACGCATTTAGAGTCCCTCCTACTCCGGGAACCCTTGCCGTGCCTGTCAGCAGGGTAACAGGCTGCCTCTCCCGCATCCTCTTTCAATGACTGAATTTGGTCCTCTTTTCTGGAAACAATGATTCTCTGCAGAAAAGTAGAAGGAAAAAATCCCAGCTCCCTGACCCACTTAAACACCAGTCCCTGAACTTTCTTTGCGCCCTACGGATGCTCTCGCAAGATCATAGGCAAAAAAAAAGGTCGGTGAGAAGCAGCTGTGTCACCTCCACAGCGTGGCTGGCTGGCTACAGTGTTGGCAAGGCTTGTCCCTGCCCGCCACAAGTCACTGCTTAGAGGCCAAACACCACTTTCTTCCTTTTATGGGGCACGCACGCTTCTAAAAATTGTCTTGCAGATATTTAAAAAAACAAAACAAAGCCCTAAACAAAAAAACCTAACTTCTTACTCAATGCACAACGTGACCTCCCAGCTAGAACACAGCAGCCTGGAGCTCTTTGCAGGCTGGGCCAGACCTGGGGAAGGATAGGGAGGCCACCAGATGTTTTCTTAGCTCTTGACTTCAGGGGACGGCAAACACAAGGCTTTCTTCCTCTTATGACAGTCAGGCGAGCAGGCAGGAAAGCGGATCGCTCCTTTCCACGCTGGCTAGTGCGTGGATTTCCTTGGCTACCCTGCACTTTACCCCTCATCGTTCAGATAGGCCAACCCCCTGGGGCTCAGCCTGAGCTTCTCAGCAGAGGCCTGTTGCTTTCATCCCCTGGGAGGCCAGGCAGCCCCCTCCCCAGGGAAGCCTTTTACCAACCCACACCACCTCTTCATGCCTCTTCCCTGGTCTTAGAACATGAGCGTCTTGTCTCGGCAGCTGCGTTCCTAGTGATTTATCCCGTCGTCTCTCTCAAGTGCACACTCCCCCTCCCCCCCAACACTGCTCTCCACCCTCCTTGTGAGCTCATGGTAACAGGTGCCCATTGGTGCCTTCCTAAGTGTCTCAGCTTGAGCTCTTCCTGTGGACTATGTGTCCGGCCTTCACTGTCTGAATATTCTTTCCTCCCTTAAATTACAGAAGATTCTTTTTCTCTAATTGTTAGAATCAACTAGCGAGGTGTTTATAGACTATAAAACGCGTATAAAGTTGATTCAATAAGCATTCATGAAAAGACCTAACTTAAAAATCGGCTTAGAATATAACTGAGCAAGAGACAGCCCTTAGACTACATCTGAGACTAATGATGTACTATATGTTGGCTAACTGAATTTAAATTAAAAAGAAAAAACAACACAGCCCTTAGAGTGGTAGATGGCCCATTTGGAAATTTTTTTGCTTGTGGTTCTGGAGTATTGTAAAACCATGGTGCTGGCCTCATGAAACTGCAAAGCAGCAAGAATTGTTACTTCAAAGTTGTTGGTATCATGCTGTTGACTTTCCAAGTGTTTTCGTCGTGTGGGCCACGTTTAATCTTTGTGAGTACCAAAGCTTTATTTTTAACAGTTGAAGTGTTTGCTTTATCCTGAGCTGTCCTGAAAAATGTCTTGGGGACATGGGAACACACAGCAAAGCACAGCAACTTTCTGGAACTTTCTGGAACACGAGCATTTCAAATTCTCATGAACACACACCAGTGGTCCACAGGGGTCAGCCACGTGGAGTGGGAGCTTTAGGACCCGTAGGGTGAGGCTCAGTGCAGCATGTCAATGCCCATGCCTTCAAAAGCACCAGAGCTTGCCTCTCATGCTTCGAGAATTCCAAGGGGAACCTCTCTGACCTGCCGTGAACGGGTTTCCCTCCCGACCTCGATCCACTTCCCTTCTGCTGCTTGCCCTGGCACTCCCGCCTGCTCTCCTCTTGGCGTGGGGCCGGTGGCCGGCTCCCGGCCAGGGCAGATGCAGCCGGACCACTGTCTGGGCCCGTCCAGTATGCTTGGCTCTGCCGTCCACCAGCTGTGGGCCCTCACCGGCTCTTTTTGGTTGGGACACCCTGTTTTAAATGTTATTTTTATGATTCCAAATCACAGAGCAGTGCCTTCTGCACCAGACCTGGGATTTGCAATTATCAGCCTCACAGTGTTCATGTCATATCCGGATCTACGGAATCAGAAGCTCTGAGGCTGCGTTATCACCCCATTGGGAACTTGAGCACGCATGTGTCGTGAGCACATATCATAGTCCTATACGTACAGCAGACTGCAAGCACCCAACGTATGTCATAGAGAGACACATACAGGTCTGGCCCAGGTCCCCCTTGCTTGCCCTTGGCCCCCAGAAAAGTCACTGCTGACCCCTGCCAGTACTCAGCACCCCTGGGAGCGTGTGCTGTAACCAGGGCAGGAGCCCTGGGCGAACGTCCCGGGAAGGCACATACCACCCCCTGGGAAGTGACCTTCTGAGAAGCCAGCCCACGGCCTGATGTGGAGACCTTCCCAGTGACTGCTCAGGGGGAGAAGATAAACTGCCCTCACGTGAGGCGTCCAGAGCTTTGCGTGCCGAGATTCCGAGTTTCAGAAAGGCGGTGCTTGGGGTCGAGACCCTGTGTATGAAATGTTCAAACATCCTCGGGAAGGAAGCTCACGGGTCAGCTGTTTGCAGGTGACAGAGCTGGTGACCCCCAGGCCCCGCCTCCCGTATTCCCCCAGCAAAGCCCCACACACATGACAAGGGACCCATTTTCCCAGTAAAGGGATCGAGTGTGTATTTAACTCTTTCCCCTCGAAATAGTTCTTT
Organism: Leptonychotes weddellii; assembly: GCF_054177405.1. Classification (NCBI taxonomy): domain Eukaryota; kingdom Metazoa; phylum Chordata; class Mammalia; order Carnivora; family Phocidae; genus Leptonychotes; species Leptonychotes weddellii. The sequence continues at coordinate 174,117,584 of NC_138371.1, read as the reverse complement.
GTAGATAAAATGAGGCCCATCTGGCCGGCTAGTGGTAGGATCAGAAATAAGGCCCTGGGTCTGTACGCGGGAGGCCTGTGACCAGCCTGGCTTCCTCTGCAGCCCTCCAAAACGCATTTTATTTTAAGGATCCTATAAAAACCTACTGTTCAGCTTCATTTTGATATTCACTCCCCAGTTTTTTCTGAATTCATCTGTTTTCATGAATAGGGTCATTATACTCAACAAGTGCAGCACCATTAAAATCCCCTGCGTGTTCATAAAAGATCAGTTATGCTTGAGACATACAATCAGACATGTCATCAAAGAGCGTCATTAGAATATTTTCCAGGAAAAGAGGAAATGGTCAAATTTTAATTCTTTATACCAATGTGCCAGAACAGTGGAAAAAGTAATTTGGAATAGCTGAGGGGACCAAAAAAGAAAGGAAAAAGTTTTGTTTCGCTTTCTTTTTGTTTTTAAACTCTGGAATACACACTGATGTGGACTTCTCTAATTTTTATTTTCATGTGTATCAGCTCTAGATAGAGGGTACTTTATTTTTTTTGTTTTTGTTTTTTTTTTTAAAGATTTTATTTATTTATTTGAGAGAGAGAATGAGATAGAGAGCATGAGAGGGGGGAGGGTCAGAGAGAGAGGCAGACTCCCTGCTGAGCAGGGAGCCCGACGTGGGACTCGATCCCAGGACTCCAGGATCATGACCTGAGCCGAAGGCAGTTGCTCAACCAACTGAGCCACCCAGGCGCCCCGATAGAGGGTACTTTAGAAGTAACAGAGTGACGGTGTAAAGTCAGATTGGAATGACATGCATCGCTAACAGGAGTTAATAACACCCTTACTTTTGCAAAGAACAATATAAGTGGGCACAAGGCAAGGGATGGAGCGGTGGACGGTCCAGGTCCCTGGGAGCTGGGTCCCAGGCCTGCTAGCTTCCTTCTGTCTCAGCTGGGGACTGGGCTCAAGGACGGCACGGTGCTGGATCAGCCCGGGGAGGGCTAAGGGACCAGTGCTGGGCAAAAACACTGTACCATCCTCCCTCTGGTCTTCTCTCTTGTACTTCTTTCTACCTAATTGAGATGGTATTTTATATAAAATTCTGCATCCTTATTTTTTCTTTACATTACACATTCCCCCCATACTACTAAAAGCTCTTCATTAACAAAAACATTTATAATATGTTGACTGCACATTTGTTCTTAAGAGATCTTCGGGATCTTCTTGCCACAATATTATGCACAGAGATATTTTCCAAATTACAAATCTACACTGCAAACAACACATTCGTTTCGCTAGTAAACATTTCAGATGTGTGTGCCGTGACCATGATGAGCACAGAGGAAATGGAATGCTCCTCAGCTTGCAAATGAAAACCTGGCTTTCACTCAGGCTGAAGGTGTGCATGGACCCCCTCCACGTGAACGAGTAGCCGCGAACCTACTCACTTGTGCGTGGCCTTATTCGTGGTCTAAAGAATCATCTGGACACAATGCAAGTACACTCAGACAGGCGCACCTGGCAGTCATACTCGTTAACGGTTAAATGCAGGTGACGCCTGCTGTTCGTGCTTGCCACACAAACAAGCAAACCACAAACTAACACATAAACTAACAAAGAAGCCCTTCAAAAGCGAGGTCACCCTTTGGGAATGTCAAAGTCAGAAGTGATGGTTCTTGATTGACTCTGCAGACAAACCTAATGGCTAAAGGCGCTCAGCTCCAAAATGAGAAACTACGCGTTCACGCCACTGGTATTTCTTACATTTCCCCACGTGCAGGTGGTGGACTAGGCACTCTGGGGCTACGTACCTACGCCACGTTCCCACGCTCCACAAGCTACCACTGGGACTGGGAGCTCAGATGCGCCACAGCAGCGAGGCATGGGGCTCAGCCGCACCGCTAACTGAACTCTCTGGGTCTCAGTTTCCTCATCTGTAAAAGGAGGATAATGCTCATTCCTACCTCAGAGCTGGTTAGAGTCATAGCGCTATTCGTTCTTGTGAAGGTACCTGGAGGGAAGGTGTGGAAAGCACCCTGCCTCTGAGGCTCACGACATCCGCTCTTATGGACTATTTGTAACTATTTCCTTTTTTTTTTTTTTTTTTTAAGATTTTATTTATTTGACAGAGAGAGACGGTGAGAGAGGGAACACAGGCAGGGAGAGTGAGTGAGGGAGAAGCAGGCCTCCCGCTGAGCAGGGAGCCCAATGCGGGGAGCCCAATCGTGACCTGAGCCGAAGGCAGACTCTTAACCATCTGAGCCACCCAGGTGCCCCTATTTGTAACTATTTCTAATCGGCCAAGCAGACGTGACCATGGAAAGGCCTTGACAAAGTACAGAAAACTGGCAAAGGAAGTCAGACATGGGAGAGACCGTGTCCCAGCGGGAGAACTCGGCAAGGTACCGTATCAGTGAGGCCTCGAAGGGCAGACGGGAGTCCTGCCGGCATGCAGAAGGGGTCACTTGGGGTTGGCAGGAGCACTGTGGGCTGGGGAGAAGTTCTTCCAGTTTGCTGGCATGTGCAAGGCTATCCTGGAGTGGGGCGCCCGGGGTCTCAGGGTCATGATGCTGAGCCCCTGCCTTGGGAGTATGAAGGGGAGAAGGGATATGCTGATGGTCCCACGGGAGCAGATGTCCCGGGGACAAGGCAGTACCACTACTGGGTGCAGGATGCAGCCAGCCTCCCCGCGCTCAGGCAAGCGGAGGGCGCGTGTGGTCTGGGATACCTCCGCCATAAGCCATCCGAGAGAAGTTAGATGTTTGGAGAAGAGATGTGCTTTCAAACACGGTCCACTATGAAGAGAGGCAGACAAGAGGCGGGTGAGGGGAGGGAACCCGGAAAGTGTGTAGGTCCAAGAATGCACCCCCTGTTGTAGGGAGAGGGATGAAGGAGCTTGTGACTGTCACCACGAGCAGAGCAGAAGGACCTAGGCTCCTCAAGCAGGCTGGATGGGGGGTGGACATTAGGTCCCAGGATGGCAGGGCTGCAAGGCGGCGCGAAGAATCCTTAAGTCTCCCAAGTCCAGAGAGGATTTTATTCACGAAATGTAAGTAGCTATCTTACTGTAATGACGTGAAGGACATTTCTGCCTAGAGATGGGGCCATGGCAGAATGACCCCGGGGGCTGCCATACAGACATCTCTCCAAGTTACAGCATCGGAGATCATCTGAGGTCCTAACTCAGATGTGTTCTCCCAGGGCACAGCTGGTCCGGAGCGGGACTCTCAGAGGAGTATTTTCTCAGGGTGATGGACGGACCACAGGCACAGGTATGATCTCCCTCCACCCGACGCCTCTCTCGGTGGGTGGAACACACCCTTTGCAGAAGCCTCGCCAGCCCCTGTGGGCACCCGGCAGGTGTGACACCTCTCACAACCCCCTTCTCACTGTGATATGACTCAGTGAAATGACTCACATGGCTACTGCTGGCATTTGGGCTTCCGGAAATATCCCTGCGGGTGGGTTGCGAACAACTCCGACTGAGCTCAGAGCAGACGTCCCCGTACACATCAGAGAATACTGCTGATGGGAGAAACAGGCTCCAGGCCAGTTACACAGGAACCGCGGTGATGCTGGAAGGAGGAGTCATGGCCCACCTCTCAAAATGCAGCTCTCAAGGATGGCAAAATAACGGTAGAAACATGGAACCGGATTCTTCCACTCCAGGTGAACATATTAGAAGACCGGATAGTATTTTGGGAGCCCACCTTCCCTGCCTTCTGCCTGCGAGCGCCTGTCTTCTCAGGAACACCACCGATGTTCAACATTCCACAGTCCACATTCAGCGTCAGGACAGAGGAGGGAAGAGGGGGCACATGCCCTCTGAGAAATGAGAAAGGCTGTGTAGACGGAGCTGGGGCGTCTGCTGTCCAGCAACAGAAGAGCACTGGTTTGTGCTGTTGCCCTAGTTCCTGGTTGATTCTGTGTTTGACTCTCTGTTCTAAACCGAACTAAAGATGAGGAGGGCTTGGATTAGGGTTTCCAATGGCACCTTCTATTGAAGAGGGTCCAGAAAGCTATTTTGGGGATCATACAATTGAAAGGTGAGCTTGGGTTCTGAAAATAGCTTATGTTCTAAATACATTTTGAAGCCTACTGGTGGAGTGTACGTGATATGTAGGAAAAGGTATTGATAAGCACTTCCTGGTTTCATATTGCTAAAGTATCCCACGCAGTATGATAAGGCAAGAAAAGAAGAGATAGAAGGTATGAGGACTAAAAAGGAAAATGTAAAGCCATCTTTTGAAGATCCAATGACTGCATTTATAGAAAATACAAAAGAATCTATAGTTAACTTTTAGAATTAATGAATGAGTTTGGGACAGTACTCACCATAAGAAAAATTCTTAAGTTGGACTATATTAACATTTAAGACATCAGCTCATCAAAGGACATCGTTGAGAGAAAACTTGAGCCACCAAGCAGAACAAAGTATTTGTAACACATGTAGCCTAACAGGGGCTTGCACTGAGGATAGATGAAGAGGGGCGCCTGGGTGGCTCAGTCGGTTAAGCGTCTGCCTTCAGCTCAGGTCATGATCCCAGGGTCCTGGGATCGAGCCCCGCATCGGGCTCCCTCTCCCTCTGCTGCTCCCCATGCTTGTGCTCTCTCACCCTCAAATAAAATCTTCAAAAAAAGAGAATAGATGAAGAGATCCCAAGTTATTGTGAACATGGACACCCAAGAGAAAAATGGGCATGAGACTCAAACCAGCAGATTACAGGAGAGAATATCCAAATGGCCAATAAATATAAACAAATCGTGCTTGACCTCATTAGTAAAGAGGACATACAAACATTTTGAGAACAAATATAAGATACTAACTTCTGTTGGTTGTTTTGCACCTGTTTTTGGACTATTGCCTCAACCCTCCCACTGCCCCTGGTCGGAAACTTGGCTCCGTGGTTGGGAGTGGTTTGACTCTGAGAGCCATCGGGGGTCGACGGGCCCATCTGTCTCGTCAGCGTGGCAGTCAGGGTCTGATGAAAGAGGGTCAGCCGTGAGTTTCGTGGGCCAAGGCAGCTGAGCCCAGGCGGACTGCCTCACGGCCCCGGTTCTGTGTGTGCCTGACCACTGCTGACAAGTAGGGAAAATCATGGCTTCCCCCTCTTTACAACAGCATGGAAATCTCTAGATGAGTACGATGGAAGGTTGCTGCAGAAAACACATCATGGCGATCCGGGGTAGATACTGCCCTGTACCAGTGACTTCTACTCTGCCTTTAATGGTAATCTGGAACTACCATCTGGTTTTATTGGTATATTTTAGGTCCAGTGTAAAATGTTCAAGCTGATCTTTGGAGGATGGTTTAAGAGTTTGGGGTCTTTCTAGGAGAAAAGAGCATCAGTACGTTTCCTTTTGTAAAAAGCTTTGTGGAAAGAAGAATATATTACTGACCCCAAGAGAAGCTGAGTGCCCAGGGGTTACTTAAATAGCATTTGACGAGGAGCTATTTTATGCAGAAGTTGAGAAGACGTGAGACACACCATAGAGGAATGTAGGCAGCGAAGACTCCAAACCCCCTAATAGCCTGATTACTGAAGTATGCAGAGAGGAATCAGTCAGCCAAAATAGGTCAAGACAGCCAACCCCGGCTGCCAGTTGCTGGGAGAAAACTCTCCTTAATTGCTGTTTGGGGAACTAATTGGTCTCAGCAGAAGCATCTAACAGGAGGCCTTTAATTCAGAGGAGCAGGGCCAAGCCCTCTCCCTGTATGGTCCCTATACGGTACAGCCGGGGAGGCAACCTACAGTAGGGCAGAGCACCACACGCCCCCGAGGGGCACTTCAGGAGGAAGGTGGATGGCCGAGGATGGGAACCTGGACAAACAAACAAATGGAACTTCGCTTTGAACCATAAGAGAATCCCAGAAATACTGGCCTGAGGAGGTTTTCGCCAATTTTCGGGGTTGCTTAGATAAACTGTGAACAAGCAGATAAGGAGTCTCAATAGATTTCAGGGGATTTGCCCCAATCGGGCTGACATTCTGGCTGGGAAGGTTCTGGCATGGTCCTGCCAGACCCACCCCCCCAACACCTCCCAGCTTCCTTCCAACTCGCCACCCACCTACACAGTGAAACCACCCAAGTAAAACATTGTGTTACAGCAGTATCTTTCCATGCTCGCCCTGAAACCTTAGCCCTTCTAAATGCTGACACGTCAGTTGTCTGCTTAGTGACCGTTATAATACTGAAAATTCCTTTATTTAGCTTGCTTGAGATGAAGGCATGCAGCTGTAAGAGTGACTTGCAAAACACAGTCAAGTTCCATTCTCACTTAAAGGGACCATGGAAAGCCTTGAGGTCTTCAATGGCAAAACTTACCACCCATCCCATTCCATCAGACATTACGACTGTGCTCCCGGATTTTAAAAAGAGTCATTCATGTTCACAGGAAAACAGAATACAACACAATGTTGGTTTGGCAACTGAAAGCAATACACTGATTGACTCCGTCACATTTGGTTTGGCCCCTGAAAGAGATGACCAGGGGGCTTCAGAGCATTCTTACAGACTCCTGTTCTCAACTGTGGGACTGTGCCCTTTGCTGGGTGTACTTGGGGAAGTCCCTAAGCGCTGCTCTCTTTTCCTGCCAATGTCACGGCTGCTAGAGTGTCCCCCATTTCTCTCCTGGGGTGACTGAGAATGCCAAGCAGGAATGTCCACGGAGCTCCGTGAATTTGGAATAAATTGCTTGGGACAGACCTTTCAAGAAACAGAAGGATTCTAACACCAGCTCTATGTTAACCTAGTGATACTGGCGTGTTACTGAATTCCTCCATGCCCCCTCTTCTTTGGCCGTCAAGAGGGGTGACTGCACCTGTCCCATCTATTGACAAGGCTGCTGTCAGGATTAAGTAAGATGGTATCCATGACACTCTCCTTGGAACAGTACAAAGAACTATGACAAATGTCATGTATCAGCACAAGGCCGAGAGGGCAGGCTTTTCTATTGTATGAAGGACCATTTTGAACACCCCACCTTCCTAATACCACCGTGACGCCTCCCGCTGGCTGATTTACCCTCTTGGAACCACCCATCCCAAAGCTGTCCTGTCCCTGCGTCCTCACTATGGCCTAGGGCTTCTGAGAAGGCCTCGGCACGTCATGAGTCACATCCCGGCTTTCTGGATTCTTGAAATGAGGTACTATCAGGAATTTAGGCTTTCCAGCTTCAACAAATCAAAGCTCAGGTTGACTCAAGGTGATGTCAGTTGGGGGCATTGTTCTTAGATGTGTGCAGGGCCATCAAAGATTAAACGGGGTGGGGTCTTCCATTATTCTAAGTTCGGTGTATCTTTTAAAACGTTAGCATTTAAAAAAATCTGATACCCCAGGGATTAAAGTAATGAGTGACTTGTTTAAAGGTCTAAGCTTCGGGGCGCCTGGGTGGCTCAGTTGGTTAAGCGACTGCCTTCGGCTCAGGTCATGATCCTGGAGTCCCGGGATCGAGTCCCGCATCGGGCTCCCTGCTCGGCAGGGAGTCTGCTTCTCCCTCTGACCCTCCCCCCTCTCATGTGCTCTCTCTCATTCTCTCTCTCAAATAAATAAATAAAATCTTTAAAAAAAAAAAAATAAAGGTCTAAGCTTCTCCATTTAATTCACTCCTGCATTTTGTTCAGGTTAGCACGTTACCTATCTCCTTGCCTGTTTATGGGCTTTAAACACATTGCGCTAAACCAGAAGAATTCACTTTTGCTACAGTATGAACTTGGTTCCATGATGTAATTTTGTGAAGATCAATGGGTTCTGGCTCCGTAGGATGTTCCGTTCACCATTTTCAAAATAAGCCTTTAAAAACAGTGAATCATGTAATCACTCAAAAAATGATCTAACATGTAAAATGACTTAATTACTGAAATTAGATGACAGCATTCATTTATCAAGGCTGACGCTGGACCGGGGCTCGGGTTCTCAGCTCCACCAGGAGCTGGCGGTGTGGTTGTTAAGAGGGCGTCTGCACCTGCCCAGGCTGCAGGCTCCTCATCTGTAAGAGAAGTTTGGGCGAGCTGATCCCTGAGCTCCCACCTGCCCCTGAGCTTTTCCAGCTAGGATAAACCCTCCACAGACAAATGTCCTTCTGTATCATCCTTCATAGGGAATGATCATCGATCGTCGATTTAAACACGGTGTCAGCACATGGAGCTCAACATGTCCACACCTTCTGTTTCTTCAGAAAGGCCAGTGTTCTATGTCCGGGAAAGACCGGAACGTCACAGAGAAAGATGATAAAATGCTTCACAGGCAGACCTTTGCTTCTGCCACATTTGCTTTAGCAAACTTGATAGGCCTACTTTGGCTCTTCTTCAATGTCAAATTGGGGTGAAAAATGCGCATAATTTTGGGGCACCTGGGTGGCTCAGTCAGTGAAGTGTCTGCCTTCAGCTCAGGTAAATGGGCATGTCAGAAGTGCCTTAGGAGATCTGTTTTCATAAGCAGATTAAGCATCTTCCTGATTGACTTTTAAAGACTATTCATGTATGTATGTGAGTGTCTGTGTGTATATGTATATATATATATATATATATATATATTTTTTTTTTTTTTCCCCTTTTTAACCCGGGGCTCAAACTCACGAGCCTGAAATCAAGACCTGGGCTGAGATCAAGGGTCAGACGCTTAACCGACTGAGCCACCAGGCACCCCTTAAGACTCTTCATATTAACTGAAGACTCCTTCTGGCCTAGGGTTTACTTGAAGACAAAGTCATAATTAATAGTATAGATTAAGGGGGTTTACAGTACACGATTTATCCTTTATAGTTCTATTATCACCTAATAATCATTTAAAATACTGACTGTCCCACACATAAATTTCAGGAAAATATTATAAAAATCTATTTAGACTTCACTAAGTCTCTGGGAAGTTAATCATGTTGTGTACGTGACCAAGAAAAGCTGTTTCTGGTCACAATTTTGTTTTAAAGAGTGATTTAAAAAAGATGATAGCCAAGCACTAAAACTTCACTTGAAACAAGTGCCTCAACTAACTTTGAAAACAAAATTAGCCGGGCGTGGGTCCCAGCAGGAGCCACGTCTCTGCTGGGAGGATTTCAGCATTTGGGTGACACCCACAGACAGCAAGGACGCAAATCCACGAGCAGCCCGAGCCAGCCACTTCGAGCTGGACTCCCTCTTCTCCATCCGACACCCCATCACCAGCTCTCCAGTGTGAAAAGACACGCGCTTAAAAATCATCTGGGGCTGTTTCAGGGGGCCACTCTGGAGCAGTCTCAGTTCCTCGTCTTTTAATGACAAGCATCGGATGTAAAAGGCAGGCTCAGATTGACCTTGAGCTGGACGTGGGCGTGCGGGGATGGGGACGGGTGGCTGGGTGGCAGGGTGATGTAGCAGAGTTGTTTCTGGCTGGAATTCACCACGGTCAGCGATGTGGGGAGAAGTCTGTCTTCGATACGTGCTGAGCCCCGGGGTGGGTGCGGCTCTGAGCAGGGCAGCAAGCCAGCCAGTGGAGGGACATGAGCTGACCCAAGCACAGCTGGGAGCCACAGCGTGGATGGCCGGGAGCCCTCCTGATGGCAAGCCACAGACGTGGCCGAAATGGGGTCCTCTGGAATGAGGGCAACCAAGGCTGGGAGAGCAGTGCATGTGGGGTAGGGGTGGATGTGTGTAGGGGGAACAGGGCAGGGGTGTCTGAGTTAAGACACTACAGGGCGTGACGTGCACGCAGCTGCAGACTTCTGGGGGCAGGCAGGGGTGGTATACACCGTGCAAGGATTCACCCTGAATCCAAGCTCAGTAGCTCTCCGTGGTTGAGAGTCTCTGGTCACACACTGGTCGAGTTTTCCTGGTGGCTTAGGAGCTGCCATCTGCGACTGTGCGTTTCATGGATTTTTGAGCAAAAACTCACCACTCGAGCTAAGACAGTATTATTCTCATGTTGCCATTAACAGGCTGACAAACAGGAGGACAGGGGGAACCAGGAGCTGCCTGTAGCCCACCAGGGTCGACCCAACGCGGTAAGGATCACTGAGGAGGCAGTGGGCTCAGTGAAGACCCCAATGACCGACAGCCACCAGCAGCCTGTGGCCTGCAGCACGCGGAAGGAGGCTACCTTCCCCTCCGCTACCACACTGTCATGGGACCAGGAGGGAGGGACTTGTGACAGAAGGTGTCACCTGCACACTGAAAACCTTCTGGAATTTCCAGGCAGGGCTCCATGACTCAGGGGTGGGGGGCCCGGCAGGGCGGGCTGTCACCAGGGAGAGGAGCAAGGAGGGGACACGCTCAAGTTCAAGTGGTGACTGCGTGCAGAGGACGCACAGCCCCCGCAGGCATGTCTGTCCCGTGCGCTCTACCTGGGCTATCGAGTTTGGTTCTTTTAGCAACCAGCCCAGGGAGAATTATGAACTCATCTCACAGAGAAGGAAACAAAGGGCTCTAGAAGCCAAAGATCTTGCCCAAGGTCATGGTTCATGACCGATGGAGCCCCACCTGCAGCACGTGAGCCGGACTCTGAGGTCACGGTCCTCACCTCAGGTGAGAGGCAGGTGCAATCTGAGTTCAAAGCAAATGATCTAAGATGAAGTTTTGGGACAGATGCCTTCAGAATGTTCTTCTTCCCCCACCACATACACACCAAAGGACGAGCTCTGTGCCTTGCAGGAGAGAGGGCAGCCGACAGGAGCAAGGGGTCTGAAGGAGAGGAAAGACAGGTGCACCTGGACAGTGATGCCTGTGGGAGGAAGCGTCACGTGCCTGCCTTGGTCATCATCCCAAGCAAGTGTTCTCTACCTCGACTCCCTAATCTTCCAAAATGATTTCCCCTGTAGACGTTTACACGAGATGTCTGCCTACTTAATCTTTGTTTTTCTCTCTAATACGTGGTTGTCTTCCATGGAATTTTCCGGAGGACTCCGTTTAAAAGATGCTTTAACTAGAGACAGTCCAATGCATGACTGACCATCACTGGGGAAAATCAAGTATCACCCCATGAGAAGCAGAACTGCCTTTGACAATCTAGAAAGATAATGGGGCTGGGGTGGGGTGGGGTGGGCTGTGCTTTCAGCTTCATTTCAAAAGGAAGGAGGCTTCAAGTAAACTCTCCATGAAGCAGGAGTGTTGTTTTCTGTTTCCAACAACAGTCTCTAAACAGCTCTTCTGGAATGAGTTGGTTTCTGATCACTATGTACAACTTTGGTTAAACTTTCAAATGATGGGCCAAGGCTGGTGGGACTCAGAAGACCTGCTTTTCTGGAGATGGGTGTGTTTTCACGAAATGGGCCATGATACCCCTTTCCTGCCCTCCCCTCCCACAGGCTGTTTGCAAGGCTCAGGGTCAGACTTGCTCTCAGGCAGGGCATGACGGCAGAGGCTTTGGGCCCACAGGTCAAAAGATAAAATGCTCTGCAAAGAGAGAAATTCCTTAACCCTTCCAGAGAACAGCAGATGAAAGGGATTTTTCTCCAATCCATGATTTTCCAAACTTGCTGGCACAAGCAAGTGAGTGTCGTGTGTTTCTTAGACATTTCAGAAGTTGGACATGACATATTGGGGCCAAGCACGCCCCAGTTATCATCCTAGTGGTTGTCAGGAAGCCACTACTCAAAGGGAAGGCAGAATCACAAGGCTCTAGAGACATCTTCCAGGACCCCTGGTCCGGGGACAGCTGGGAGTGGGTTAGACCTGCTGGGTCCGAATCTGCTGGGTCCAATTCAGAGTCTGCACGCAGTACTCTGGCCTGGCTCTTCGGATCCAGCCAGGTTTGAGGAGCTGGGTCCCATGTCCTCTCTGGTGCACCCGGTGAGGAGTCACCTTCTGCTGGACTCCTTGTTTGGAATCAGCATTTATAGGAGAAAGTAACCTCGTGGGCAAGTCCCCTTCCCCTCCGCTACCACACTGTCATGGGCCCAGGAGGGAGGGACTCGTGACTTTGGCTCATAAGTGGGGGCCTTTGAATGATGGCCCCTGACCATTCCATTGGACCATACGGTTTGGTCACTGGTCCACGTTCTGCATTCCTACCCTTGGTGGACCATGAAGCCAAGTTTCTGGAAGCACAAAGGAGGCCACTGGCCAAGCTCTTCTGCCCTGAAGAGCAAGTTCACCTCAGCCCACAGGGCACTCATTGGCCACATGCCTGACCTCCCTTGGGGTCTGAAGCTCAAGAAAAAGAAACTCCATGCCATGAAGCAGGCTGGCCCTCGGTTTTGCAGTGGAAGCATATTTTTCATTAGCTTGACTCTGCAGATAAAGCCAACGTCTGTCCAGCCCAGTAGCTTTTTATACAGTGATTGAATCCAGGGAAGCCAACGGGAGAGGAACTCCCTGTCAGTTGACCTCAGCCGCCTGTTTCTGAGGGATGTGACTTTGGCACGGAACCTAATGATTTGTGCCATGATTCTGAACAAAAAGTTCCCCAAACACTTAGTGTCCCTTCTGACCAGGACTCCTGTCTCACCCACTTTCTTCCGCCTGTCTGTCCTTGGGTCAGAGCCCAGCCACCTCGCTCAACCCTGCCCTGGGCCGGGGAGGGTCGGCATGCCCATGGCCTGGGCCCTGTCCTCACGGGACCACGCCCAGGTTCGGGGCGGAAGACGAAGCCCTCTTTCCTTCGGGATTTCCAAAGTGCACCTCCATGTGCCCTCCCCTCACCAGCTCCGTGGCGGCTGGCGGAGAGACCCCTGGGAGCTGTCTTTGCCCGCCTTCCGTGGCGGTGACAGGGACCCTCGGCTGGCCCCGCGGCCCCTCTGACACGCCCTCATCTTCACCCCACGCCTCACTGTGGCCGGGGAGGGAGGATTAGCTAAAGGTACATCCTCAGCCTTACTACACTTAAAAAGGAAAAAGCACACCACGAAATGATTGCCAGGCACCGTCATCCCAATGTCTGGTGCCATCTCTGGGCAGGTGGCTGCCACTGGGACCCTCTCCTCCTCTGGGGCATCAGGTCACGGCCTGCTGACAGCTCCTCAACCAGAGGGTCCAGGATTGGGAAGTCCAGAGCAGCCAGCAATCCTCAAACCCTTCCGTCTTCAGGGCTTACCTAGTGATGTGGCTAGAGGCCCTTGAACTCTCAGGCACACGGCCCCACTCCCACCATGGACCCCAGTGGACTGGCCACAAGTGTCACAGGGTCGACACCCACTCTATGACGGAGGCAGCGGTGCAGAACAGGGGAGCTCGGGCTCAGTGTGACAGACGGAAACGCTGGGAAGGGGACAGAAACACCACCTTTCTTTGCCTCTGTCTCTGGGTCTCATCCCCCCCACTAGGCTGACCTTCCCTGGGTGGCCGGGGAGCCCTGTGATCACGTCGCCAGCCTCCTTTGTTTAGAAATCTTACGTATCTTCAGCCTTCCTACAGAAAGGTCAAGTGCCACATTTATTTAATACAGTCCTCAAGCATGTCTGTGCGGGTCCTGTGCTGGGGAGGATGCGCGTTCCGAGCCGTCGGGGAGCCCGCAGTCCAGCACAGTGACCCAAGGCGGACATGCGGAAGAGTGATTTAGGCTCACCGTCTCCCCTTCTCCCGGGGTCTCCCGCACCCACCTTGTCCGGACCCAGCCCTGCGCGGAGAGAGAGCACAGCACCGACCGTCTGGGGAACCCACAGGCAAGACCTCAGTCTAGGTGGCGTGTGATGGCCTGCCCGTTGCCCTGCGGAGGCTCCCAGCAGCTCCTCCTGGGCCCCCCTCCCAGCTCTTGGCTGGCCTTTGTCCCTTGTCTCGACAGGCTCTGCTTCCTTCCTGAGGAACCCCGTGCAGCCCCGGAGGAACCCCGTGCCGTAGCCACACGGGGTCTGTGACGCCCTCAGCTGCGGTCCAGGCCAGGCCTCCTGCATGAGCATGGGACCTGCACATCCATGCTTGTCACAAAGGAAACCCAGGCCAGGATGGCCCTGAAACCCGTTCTGTCAGAGCCAGAGACACACCTGGAGGAGAGGGGCCGCCAGGGAGTCAGGCAGGCCACGTGGGAAGGCCACGTCTGGGAGATGGGGGTGTCGGAGCCCCGAGGCCAGCCGGCCCACTCGCCCCTTTGTTTCTAGCTCTGAGTCACTTCCTCTGACCCCGACATCAACCACTGGAACCTATCAACCAGGACAACGAAAGCCAGCTTTAAAAGAGTAAGTTAAATTGTACTGGGAGTATTCCTGAGCCTCACGTAGGAAGGACGCTCTGACTCAGGCGACACCACGGACGGACCATGAGGACATTACATGCTCAGTGAGATGAGCTGGACGCAGAAGGATAAAGGTTGTGTGATGCCATTCCCAGGAGGCCCCTGACACAGAGCTCCCCGGGGGCTGGGGAGGGAGATGGGGAGTTACTGGTGAATGGGGACGCAGCCTCAGTTGGGGAAGAGAAGGTTCTGGAAGTGGATGGTGGGGATGGCTGCAGGGCACTGGAAAGCGCTGAATGCCCCCGACTGTCCTCTTGAAAATGGTGGAGACAGTAAATGGTATGTTCTGTGTGTTTTACCACAGCTAAAACAGTGAAGAGTACGAAAGAACCCACACAGGTTTGTACTATACACACGAGAGAGCCGAGGTGACACGAATAAGACGGTTCTCAAATGGTTAGTTTGCAAACACTATGTTTGTAACATGGGTGATGTGGGAATTGGGTGTCAAGATCTTATTTTTTATTTCGGGAAATTTACCTAATTTTTAACATATGAAATGCTTAGAATAAAAATCAAAAATAATTTTTTTAATGTGAGCAATTAAGAAAAACCTCATGAAGTCTGCCTTTTTTCCCCCATGTTTATTCTTACGGGCTTTAGTTAATTAAACCCAACGAGGAAGAAAAACCACCACAAAGGCAGAAATGTTCCCTGAATAAACACTCTTTTGTCCTTAACTCAAGAACCAGAAGAAGAAAGATTTTGCTAACGGTACTGCAAAGAGGAGAAAGAGGCACTTTTAAATACGAATGGAATATACGTAAAGCTTCTTTTAAATAAATGTATTTTCCTTTAAGACACTGCTCTGGTTTTGCTTTCCTGTTTTTCTACAAACAGAAGCAGATGGCTCCCAGGTTAGATTTTGCTCCAGGAGAACCAAACTCTCCAGTTACTTGAAGTATCAGCATTGTCCACGCATTCCTTGTTCTAGAACTTCTAGACAGGAGGCAATACTGTTCTTATCTCCTTTTACATCTTAGGTAAGGAATTTCTGGATTTAAGAAAAATCAGGAGTGAGCCTGACTAATCTTACATCCTCCCCCTCTGTAGTCAAGTGAGTCATTTCTGGTACACTGAATTCCAATCAGGTGAGAAGCAGATAACGAATCACTTCGGTTGGAGAGTGAAGAAATCACCCCCAAATTATAGCTCAGATGAAGCGTGAATTGCACTCATTAGGTGGGGGACCAGGGCTGTGCCTCACGCTGGCTGGGACATCCCCAGGATGGGGGCTGCTTTCAGCCGGTGGACAGCCAGGAGGGGAGGACCTGAACCTCTGGTGAGCAGAGCAAATCCTCTTGGTCTTAAAGGGCAAAGTCAGTCTCTGCATGGGCTCTGAAATTCCTTTAGAGTCTTCTTAGGGCCTTGTGTAAATCCCAATGTCCCAGGGGATGGGTTCTAGCATTCTGGAACATTCCCCAGCCCAGGCTAACAACTGCTGCTTAATCCAGAGGTGGAAACTTCGAGGTCTGGCCCCAGCCCAGAGCACCTCACTCAGAGTATGGAGGCTGTACATAACATAACGCTCTGCCAGGCTTTCACGGGAAACCAGAGGCAAATCGTGCCTGCAGATAACTGATGTTAGACCCGCTCTGAGCAAAGTTTTAGATCTAGAAGAGCATTGGGTCTTGGTGGAGAAATTGTGGAACAGGGATGAAAAAGTAAATTAGAATCCATAAAGATAAATTTTACTCTTTCTTTCCCTTGATGGGACTCCACTGATGTGAACGGGGAGAGGAAATTATTTGTCTCTCATCTCCTGGCAAGAACAATTCAATGGAAAAGTAGAACAGTTTGCTGCTACCGCTAGTAGTACTACCACTGGTATTACTACCACCACTAGTACTCCTGCCACGACTACTAGTGTTACTGCCACTGGTACTGCTGCCACTGATACTATTACCACTACCACTGGTACTCCTGCTGCCACTAGCACTACTACCACTATTACTGTTACTACTATAGTACTCCTGCTACTAGTACTACTATGACTACTGTTACCACCACGAGTACTACTGCCACTACTACTGTTACCATCACGAGTACTCCTGCTACTACTACTGTTACTACTATAGTACTCCTGCTACTAGTACTACTATCACTACTATTGCCACTGGTACTACTGCCACTACTACTGTTACCACCACTGGTACTAATACCACCACGAGTACTACTGCCACTACTACTGTTACCATCACGAGTACTCCTGCTACTACTACTATTACTACTATAGTACTCCTGCTACTAGTACTCCTATGACTACTGTTACCACCACGAGTACTACTGCCACTACTACTGTTACTAATACCACCACGAGTACTACTGCCACTACTACTGTTACCATCACGAGTACTCCTGCTACTACTACTGTTACTACTATAGCACTCCTGCTACTAGTACTCCTCTCACTACTGTTACTGCCACTGGTACTACTACCACTACTACTGTTACCACCGCTGGTACTAATACCACCACGAGTACTACTGCCACTACTACTGTTACCATCACGAGTACTCCTGCTACTAGTACTACTATCACTACTGTTACTGCCACTGGTACTACTGCCACTACTACTGTTACCACTGCTGGTACTACTACTACCGCCAGTGCTGGGAGAGACGGGGAGCCAGCACGGGCACTCAGAACAGGGGCTCAGTTGCTTGTTCTGTGCCCACGTTGTGCCCTGTGCAGGCAGCCAGGGCCCAGTCAGTGACTCGGGTGAGGTTCCATTTTAATCAAGAGCGGATCCGACAACTACAGGCATCGTTCCTATAACTATAACTATAACTGCCCCGGAATCATCTGGGAGAATACGAGGCCTGCATTCTTCTTCAAAGCCCCAGGAAATGCTTTATGTCATGCCTTGAGGGCGTGTTTTACATGATGGTGGGAACCAGACCCGTTACCAGCAGGAAATGTCAGCATTTACGAGCCTTCATTTTAAACATGAATGATGTTTGCTACAATTGTCTTTTTTGTTTAAACTTTGCAGCTTTTTAGAAATGCAATGAAAATGAATGTGTTTGCCCTTTTGCAAGGTTAGGACAGCCAAGGCTGGTAGCTGAAGACTCACTGTAGCAAGTGACCCAACGAGGAACGTTTATTTTTCCAACCTCTGGCGTCTTGATGTTGGTCAGCACGCACAGAAACTGATGTCTACACGTACTGGCCTAAGACTGACAAATCATTTCAGACTCTGCTGTTAATACTCCTTGTTTTGCAACGGGAAGGGGAGGCTGGACCATAAAAGCTGGTGACTAAGATGAAGGAAATCCTGTCTGAGCTAAGATTGTCTTGGTGGATTGGGGGGAGGGGGGCTTGTAACCTGGTAGGAATAAGCAGGAAGCGAAGGTGGTTTTTTAGATAGGAAGGAGAGGATCTCAGCCGAATTTGGTGCTACATTGTAATTTGCACAGTTGTTACAGTTAGGACAATGACCAAGTAAGGAAGAAAGGGAAGGAGGTGGTTTTCCTCCCTGGAATTCCCAGCTCGAACCTTCCACCCACTGGCCTTCCACACCTGGGCCTGAGGAGGAAACAGGTTGGTCTGTGTGTCCTGTCCATCCTGACGACGCAGCTGTAGCCGACAGTGAGGACGGCCAATGCCCTGCTAGGACACGGCAGGGGGGGTCTTTCTGCTCTTCCAAGAAAGAAATCCTATGCTCAGATTCTACTGTGCATTTTCTATGTCGCTTTGCCAAACCAAAATCTCTTGAGTTTTCTTGCTTTGTGAAATTATACGTCGGTCTCAGAATTATCTGAACAAACTGTTCTTTGTTTATGAGTTCTTTCCATTTGTTCTGGAAATAATTTAGTGACACCTCGACCTAAGGTTAAGTAAAATTTAAATTCTTTTCTTTGCAGATATTTCTCCAACCCAACAAAATGGAGACAACTGTCCAAAGGCAGAGATGTCCCTTCGTCCGTCTTGCCTGTGGCCCCCCGACGCATCCACAGCTCACTTCCTGGGGTCACAGCTGCTTCCTGTCAGCGTGTGTGAAGATGGTGGGGTCTCAGCGCAGAAGACGCGCACCTCGCTCCCCACGATGCCTCCCGCGGGCCAGAGCCCCACAGGCCTGGCGTCCGGGCCCAGCTCCCCGCTGGCCCAGCCTGCGGGCCGGGCAAGGCCTCGTCCCCTGCCGTGAAGGCCGCACAGAGTGCACCCTTCGGGACAGCAAGGCCTGCGAGAGCTGTTCTCTCCCCAAATTCTGCTTACGCTTGAACTTTTTCTCTCTGTGGCTTCAAGTTTTTATGTTTTGAGGATGAAGACCCATATTTAATTAAAAAAAGATCCTAAAACCAAGTAGCCACTGGCTAGCATTTATCAAGCCCTACAAGGCTAAGGTTGCTACAATCTTTATGGGCAATTTCTTCTTTTTTTCCTCAGAGCACACTTACGAGGCAGAACGATTTTTATTCCAGTTTTAGAGATGCAGCTAAAGCTTAAAAGCTAAGCAGCTTGTCAGAAGTCATGCAGCCAGGAAGTAGCAAAAGCACATTTAGAACCTGAGACCCACCTGGCCTCACACTCCCTGAAAACCCACATCACAGTCTTGCCCTTTCTTCCATGTTCCGTGGAACAGACTGTGGCTCTGAGGCTTGAGTGGGGCTTCAACACAATCCCATATGAATCTGACGTATGGTAAAGTCTACTAGTCAAAGGAGCAAGCAACTCGGCCTCCCATGCTGAGCTTCTGCGGGTTGCTCTCTAAGCACGGATGATCCCAGGTGGCAGAGTCAACCTCAGAAATTGAAAAAAACCAGCTAGTTGGACAACTCCTATCCCACAGACACACACATGAGCTCAGATCACCCTACCCACCGCTCCCGCCTGTCTCGCTGTGGGACCCAGACCTGAGCTCTGGGGAGGATTCGTGTATATAACTGTGCCCAGAAGAAGCGAACATGTTCATTTAGTGAAGGAATTTCACATAAACCACGTCACCATGAACTTGCAACACGGTTACTGGCATTCCTGTTGTACCCACGAAGAAAGGGGGCTCAGAGAGGGGAAGTGACCTCCTGGTCCTGGGCCACGAACCCAGATGCTCCCATTCTGTGGGACAGACCTCACCTGCCTCCCTGTGGGCCCAGGACAAATGGACAGTGTCATCATTCCACCGCGGTCCACGGGGGCTCCTGCACAGCTCATCTGAGGAAGGCCTCTTACTCCCCAGGCCGTTTCAGTAAACCTTTCCTCAAGTTAGGACTAACGCTTTTCCAACACCCTCTTCATCTGCTCAAAATAACACCGGCTTGCTCGTGTGTCCCCGCTTTACGAAGCTGCCGTCCATACACCTCCACGGCCTGGGATTTCAAAAAGGACCTGGAGAAGGTTTCCAGGAACTCCGTCTGTGGATGGGGCTCCCCACTGCCCACTCGGGCCTTCCCTGGTCATCGTGTGGGGGCCTGAACTGACAGCAGCCCGTCCACACTTTGTTTCTCAGAGTCCAGGAGCCACTCCATCACCTATGTGCACAGGCCGGCCTCTCTGCGGAGAGCCCCTAAAAAGAACACGCCCGCCTGACACTCCCTTCCTCCGCCCGCGCAGCCCTTGTGGAGAAAGGAGCCGGGGGCATTCAAGGCCGTGTGTCGGTGTCCCAACTGTAAGCCCTATGTTCTGTTTCTGTCTCATCTTGATGTCTCCCTGTAATCTCTCCAACTATCATCTGTCTGTCTGCCTGCCTGTCTCTACCCACCGTCCATCCACCTGTTTATCTACCTATTTATCCATCTCTCTTTCTCTACAATCTATCGCTGTTACAGCCATCATCCATCTATCAGTCTATCATCAATCTACGTCTGTCTAGCTGCCACCTACATCCATCACCCATCCATACCCCACAGAGGTAAATAACATGCACATAATATGCATATGTATATTTTACATACCCCACACTCTACGTATTTTGAACACGCGTTCATATTCTATGGCTAGGGTCTGTCAGCCGGGCACAGTGGTTAAGAGCAGAGGTTTTGGAATAACCAAGTGTTGAGCTTCACTCCCAACTTCATTCCTTATTGGCAGTAACAAGTACCCTAAACTGTGTGCCTCAGTCTGCACACCTGTAGAGTGGGGTGATCGCAGCGTGGTGGGCCCTTAGCAGGTAACGTGTGTTGGTGGCTTAGCTCAGTTCCCGGCGCCCCTGGGATCAGCAGGTGGGAGTTGCTGTGTTGCTCCCTTGGGATATTTTAGTTGTTCCGGGGGATTCTGGAACTCTAGAAGCACCTTCAGGGGTTACTCCTTCTGATGTTGATTCCAGGAGACCCTACAAGATCCCTCCTTCCCGATGGCACCGTGTGGTGATTGCCCCGGGCACCGCTGATCACCATCTCTCCTGATGGACAGGCCAGGGCCTTGGAGGTGCCCCAGGGAGCTGTCCTCTGTCCTCACGACGCACCCACGTTACTCCACAAAGACAGTCACACCCAAAAGTGCTCAGCATGCAGAAAAACACATTGTTACGTAATTACTACCAGGTCCCAGAAAATGAGTCCGTGGAATTCCGTAACACACATTCTTCCATAGTCCCCACGTGGGAGATCACGGAACTGGGCAAAAGCAGCAAAATAGGAATTTTATGGGCGAGGCTGAAACAATTCCTAGGAAAAAATGCAAATCTTTCATAGACACATTGAAACTTCCTTTATCAGCAGGCATGGCCAGCTCTATGGGGGGGGGGCATTTAATTGGGAAAAAACAAAACAAAAAACCCCCACAAAACCCAGTGAGAAAAGCTACCCTTTAATCTTTTATTAGTTGTTCCATGACCGTATTCCTCATCCAAAAGATCTGTCCGAATACTCTCGGCTAACTCCATCTCCCTCGTTGCTGGAGCCGACGCCCCGGAGGGCCGCCTGGGTCCCAGCGTGGGGGGCAGAGACCACGTGCTGGCGCGCAAATCCCAGATGGGAGATGAAACATGCCCTAAACTCTGGACTGTGGGAGCTGCAAAGGCGCTGAGGATGAGTGACGACCAGCATTTAACGTCTATTCGTGTTACGAACGAGGGCTTAATTAAAATCATCAATATCTAATGATAATGTGAAGTCCTAGCAGGCTGAGAGGGCACTTTGATTGGACTCTGAAATGGGTCTCAATCCCAAGGGACAGAGGCTTCGGCCAGGCACAGGCCTTCTGGCTTCCGCCTCCCGGGCGCTCCGACAGGGAAGGGGGCAGGCTGTCCCCTGTGGACGGGGCTGTGGGCGGTGGCGAGGAGACAGGGTGTGTAAGAAGCTACCGGCCAGGGCCTGCTCTGTTCCTACACGGGGGGTGAGAGAGGCAAATGTGTGAGGTGTTGACCACTGGCCATCCTCGTTCCTGGCCCTTCTCCCCAGCCAGAACTGGCGTGGAAGTTGTAGCCACTTGGAGATAGGGCCTGCGGCCCTCCAAACTCCACCACGGGGCCTCCCAAATCACCGGGAGCATGCGCAGAGGGGGCTCCAGGACCCTGGACGGCCCAGTTAGTGCACCTTCCCCTCCCTGCCATCCCCAGGGTCTTCTAGGCATAGAAGGAGACGGTGGGGCTCTCCCAGGCGCCTACGGAGGCTGGCCTGACACATCAGGAAGGGCGAGCGTGTGAGCAAGCCACGCTGAATGTCTTTCTGAACGCCACACCATCACACCCACCTGTCACGCTGCCACAAGGTCTGGAAAGAGCTGCCAGGGTTTCCTCCCCAGTCAGGCGGTCAGGAAGAGGGAAGCTACTGTAGCTCATCCCTGCGCCCCTACAACAGGCCGAGCTCTGGGAAGTCCATCAGGATACCTCCCCTCTCCTGTTTTCATAAAGCACTCCACCCGAGTTAGGGGGACAGAAGCTCTTTGGCCAGGCAGGGGTCACCTCTGCTATATTTCCAAGTACACAGAAGTGCCCTTTGCCACTCGGCCCATGAGAGAAGAGATGGAAGGACATTCCAGTCTTGCTGGCCACCTCTGCTGCTCACTAGTGGGAGACCAGCTGCTTCTCAGCTTTCTCTCGCCCTCGTCTGCCTGGATCACGTGCACCTAATGGGGCTGGTCCAGGGCTTCCAAGAGCGGGTGATTGCTTGGAAATAATTTAGTTTTTCAGGAAAGCTGCACAGGTGGTGTAGAGGGTCCCTGTACGCCCTTCACCCGGAATGATGATGCTAGGTCAACATCTTATAGAACCTCAGTGCGTTTTGTCAAAACCAAAAACTCACACGAGTCCATTAATACACTACAGACTCTATTGGAATTTTGCCAGTTTTTCCACGAATGTTCTTTCTCTCTTCCAGGATCCAATCCAGGAGACCACCTTGCACTTGGAGGAGCGGGATTTACAAGAGAACTTGTCGCTTCAAAGGCAGCCTCACTCACGGCAGCAGAGCAGAGTCTAAGAGAACGCCCGGGAGCGCCAGGAGCCCTGGGGCACTGCGAGGTGGGGAGACCCCAACATGAGAGCCCCCTCCGGTGGGTAGGGAGAGCCAGTGGGAGGCCGCAGAGCACCCAGGGGCGTGGGCTTCCTTTGAGGTTCACTCCCTGACTGGAGAAACTTGCGGGGTCCCCCTAAGACTAGATACCCCCTTTTTCATTCACAGATAACAGAAAGAAAAATCACGGATGCCCAGGGAAGCCACTGACATCAAGGTTGGGGAGTCAATTAGGCCTTTACCTGACCCAGAAGAGTCTCATTAGCCGGGGGGAACAGCTACCAGGACAGTGGTAAGAGGTAACCACCAAATCACCTGCCTGTTCTCATCTCAGCTGATTAAGTACCGTTCGAGGATTCCAGAAGCTTCTCACACCCTGAAGCTAAAAAGCCTAATGCAGCATATTTATTTTTAAGTCACATCCTGGAGCAGTGCACATGCTTCCCTGGAAAAGCACCCCATCCCAGTGTCACAGCTGGGAACGGTGGGGGCCGGCTCCCCGCACAGGGAAGGCCTGCGGCGGGGGCGGGCGTGCTGACCGTCCGGAGCACCCCTGTACCAGTATCATACGACACGACGTGTCCCCTTCCCTATGTCCCAGAACCAAGGCGGTCAGTGACTTGCCCTGGGGTCAAACAGCCAGCGAGGAGCCAGGCTGGGGGTGGGGGGGCTTTGTTGCCCCCAAGACGCCTGTGCCGTCCGTGGCCCCAGAGGCCCCCAGCCCCTGCACAGACGGCCTGGTGTACGAGCCGAATCAGCCAGGCCGGGGTCCAGAAGTCACCTGCCACCCTACTCAGCGGTGATGGCACCCACCGACCCCAGCACACACAGCAAGAGGCCAATCCCAGACCTTTCACTGAAGCTCTCTAACCAAAGACATTCTTTCTTAGAGTAAAAGAGCAGGGCGTTCCTGAACCGGCCTCTACGTCATGGCAGCCCCGTTACGTCATCATCAAATGCAACACACGCCACACCTCTGCTTTTCCCTCTAATTGTCTCCATTAATGGAAGCTAGTCACCCATTTTTTAATCCTCTCTCCAGAAAGACAATCCTTTGATTTTCACTATTTTAGCAAAGTCTTTTTTTCTATTCTAGAACTTTTCACTTTTTCCCTCTCTCTCTGGCTCCAAATATTCCCAAGGGCAGTGCAAGGGCTCTGTCCCCTCTGTCCATCCTTTGCGGCCATGTTTAGTTCTGCGATGCTATGACAAATTCCTCGTGTTACTGACTGTGGCCAAGTCATACGGGCCACCTAGGGAGGTTCGCTTTACTGGCCTCCAGAGAGCTGGATACATGCTTCATGCTTGTTCTTCCATTAACAGAGGAGGAACCCTGTGATCTCTCCCCTCTTCCTAGGGACCCCGATTTTGAACAATAGCACTAACGCTCTGGGAAACTAGGGAGAGAAGTGGTCTCATGGATTCCTACAGAAAGCATTGGAGCATCTTAATACTACACATTCTTTGCAACCGATCAACAAGCCAAAAGGAGAAGAGAAAACCTCACAATATATTGCCCCCCCCTTTTTTTTTGGCTAGGGGGAGGGAAAGGTGTGGCTGCTTGTAGGAGCATCAGGCGAATTTTCCAGGGCCTGGAGCCCAGCTGCAGGCAGCACAGAGCCCCGCATCTCCTGGGGTGCACGGCACCTGCATGTCCAGGTCTCCTGGCTGCACCCTAATACCTGTGAGCATCACGGGTGTGTGGCCAGTCCCCCCAGCTGAGGTCGTGAGGTCAGCCCAGCCCACAGCGTGTTTGATCTGAGGGACGATCTTTGTTCTCTGGAATTCTCTTCCTTCCAGAGTCACCCAAGACTGGTCTCTTAGATCTTCAAGGCTGCTGCCCCATCTCTTGAGATAAGCAACAACGCTCTGCCCTGGCTGCAGTGAGAGCGTCCAAGTCTCCACCGAGGCTCTGCCTCAGGAGCCTCCCCTCACACAGGCCCAGCAGATGCCTGGTGCCTCGCTCCTGGCCAGGCTCTACTCATCCGACAGCCCCAGCTCTGGAGGCTCAGGGCCCTACCACGTGCCCATTGTTGCGGGGTGCCCAGGACACAGGGGTTTGGCGAGCGCCAGCGCTAGGCAGCAGATCATCGGGTCCCAGGGCACCTGCCTTCAGAGTCCAGCCTGGCGACGCCCGCGCTACATGGCCTCGTACGGTGGGCCATCAATATAAGTGCGCAGCGTCCTGGCACCTTCAGGAAGGGCAACGTGAACAGCAGGGCATGCGTGTCCACGTTGGGCCCGGACCTCAGGCTGGCCAGTGGGATTTCTGCTTCCTTCCCTCCCTCTGGACATCTGATCACATCGCTTCGACCTTGTTCTGGGCTCCTGTTCTTCAAAGCAGAGCAGCAGAGAAGGAGGAATGATATTTCCCTTTCCAGAAACCACTGTGCGGGCTTTACTCTGTTAGTCATGGTCAAGAGCAAAGAGAAAGCAGAACCAGAAGACTCAAACACTGAAACTCGGGAGTGTCCTCACTACTGACTTACAGTATGATCCTGGGTAACTTAGTGGGCAGGGGTTGGGTTCAAATCCCACATCTGCACTTACAAAGAGAGACCATGAGCAAGCTATCTAAACACCGTGTGCCTCTGTTTTCTCATCTGCAAAATGGGGTTAACAATAGTTACCCACTCAGGTAGATGTGTTTCCCACAAGGCCTGGATGCACACAGGTTGGCACATAGGAAGTATTCATAGAATAACTGTCTACTCTCTCTTTGAAAAAAAAAAAGGGGGGTGCCTGGCTGGCTCAGTTGGTGGAATGAGCGACTCTTGATCTCAGAGTTCTGAGTTCAAGCCCAGAGTTGGGTGTAAAGATTACTTAAAAATAAAGCCTTTAAAAAAATAATTGTCTACTCTCTTCAGTTATCATTTTTGGCTGCTTCTGCTACAGAGCCCTTCAAACTACAATGAGCAGCCCTTTTTACTGACTTGACCTACCCCTGGGGATGAGTCCTTGGCACAAATGGGCAATGAGACAGGGTTCTTGAGCATGGCAAACAAATAGAGAAGGAGATGAACTTGCCACAAATAAGAGAGATTTCTCAATGGATATAGTTGAGGGTCAAGGCATTATTTCATGAGTAATAGCTCTTGAAGCCAGGGATCAATAAGAAGTTAAAAAGCAGAAGATCCACTGTTGAATATAACATATTGTGTCTTTGTTGAAGAATATACATCCCTATGCCTCCAGTAAAATGACTCAAGATGGCAAGTGACTCCAATTGCCTCCCAACCCAATACTCTAATTCAGTGGTTCCCAAACTTTCATGTCAAGTAGAATGCAGACTCCCAGCCTCCACCCCAGAGAGTCTGATCAGAAGATCTAGATTCGGAGAAGAAAAAAGAAGAAGATCATCTAGATTCAGAGCAGAGGTGTGAAGTTCTAACCAGCCTCCCCGGGTGGGTGTGGGGGTCCAAGGCGAGCACTCTGAGAAGCAATGTCAGACCATAAATGCTCTCAGTCCCACCCAAGAGACAGAGAGCAGACTCAGGTGAGGCTGAGCATGGAGGAGGTTTTGGAAGGAAAGCACAGCGGTAGCCGCCTGGCTCCATAACAAGCAGGGGGATGTTCTCTTCCCTGTTCTAGGTGTGGAAACTGGGATTCAGGATTTGCGAGACCAGGGCAGAGCTTGGTTTAGTACCCCAGTCTTCTGACCCCAAGCCCTTTCCACCAGTTTTAGGATCAGCCCCAGATAAAATTCACCAGACTCTCACCATCCCCAGGAAGGAAAACAGGGGATTACAGAAGTGGCT
>NC_138371.1:174036080-174090801 GCF_054177405.1 Leptonychotes weddellii | reverse complement strand
CCGAGTTACACGCGAGGGCCCCCGCGCGCAGGACCCTCGGGGACGCGGCAGAAAGTCGCTTACCGCCGCAGGGCAGGGCTGGACGCCGAGCACTGGTGTCTGTCCATGCTCCTGATCCGGCCGCTCCGGGCTCCGCGCGCTCCCTCCTAGCCTGGAGGGCGAGAGACAAAGCGGGCTTAGCAGGGGCCGGGGCGGGAGCATCCTCGCCGCGAGCCTCCTTCCGCGAGACGCGGAAAAGCGGGGTGCGCCCCCGCACCCCTGCAGGGCTGACAGAGAGCCGCCCCTGGTACAGACAGAAGAAGGGGGAGCCTTCCACTTAGGCCCCGCTCGGCGCCGCTCAGCCGCGGCCGCTCGGTGCCCCCCCCCCTCCGCTTCAGCAGAAGTGCGCACAGCCCCTGCCTGCGCAGGGCGCCCCAAGCCCCAGCCTCGGCCCGGGTCTCGGCGTCCCCGGGGGTCGCCCTCACCTCGGGCCCGGCGTCAGGCGCTGTCCGCGCGCATCCGCCGCTCCAGGAGCGCCCGCCCGCGGCACGCAGGCAGCGCGGTCGCCCTCGCGGGGCCCTGGGTGCCGGCCTGGGTCCTCGGTCCTCCGCCCGGTGGGCGAGCGCGGGGGCGCGGGGTCGCGCGGCGGCTGCGGGTGAGTGCGGAGCGCGGAGCCCTGGCGTCCCGGCGCGCGGCGGCCCCAATCCCCGGGCCGCGCGCTCCCGCCGCCTCTTACCCGCGCCGCAGGGTCCTCCCCTTTGAGACGCCACCCGCGCGCCGCCGAGGGGAGGGGGCAGCGCCAACAAATTGGGGAGCTCGCCGGGCCGCGCTCAGGTCTCCGCCGCGAGCCGCCGCGCCCGGGACGGTGCGCAGCGCTCGCGCCCCGGCCCTCCGCGAGTGAGCCGCCCGCCGCGGCCCCCCGAGCGCCGGCCGCCGGTCCCCGCCGATCCCCGCCGGTCCCTGCCGCCCCGGGCGCGCCACCATGGGGCCCCGGCTGGGCGTCTGGCTGCTTCTGCTGCCCGCCGCCCTCCTGCTCCACGAGGAGCGCAGCCGGGCCGCGGCGAAGGTGAGTCCCGGCCGGCTCCGCTCCCCCGGCGTCCCGCCCTGCGCCCCGGGCGCCCCGCGCGGCCCCTTTGTCCCCGGGCCGAGCCGCCCGCCCGCCCCTCGGGGGTCGCGCGTGGCACGGCCAGGTGCCCTCTCCGAGCGGGTCCCCGCCAGTGACCCCTGTGGGCTGCGTTCGCGCATCCGCTAGGGAGCCTCCTTTGTTGTGGGCTGGGTAGGGGCGAGGTAGAGGACTTCTCAGGGCCCTGGGCAAGCGGAGCCGAGCTTGATACGCGCCGTGAGGGGCGAGGGGGCCCGGGAGTCTGCGGGATTTGAACTCGCACCGCGGGGGCTTCAGCGGCCCGGCGCCCTCACCTGCCCTGGGCGCCCGGGTGGGCCGGGGGCAGGCGGGGTGGGCACGCGCGCCCCACGCTGCTCAGAGCCCCACACTCGTGCCGGGGAGTCGCTTTGGGCGTGTTTCTCCCGTTCTTGGGCGACTGCTGGTTGATGCTGAACAGTTGTGGGCCGTTTGCCTGGAAACAGCTGTATCTTCGCTTTCCCACGACTTTTCTGTGGCTGAAGCACGCTCGAGAACAGAAGTGGGGCTCTTGTGTAGTGCAGTTTTAAAAAGTTAACCAAACTCGACTCATTGCCTTTTATTAATGTACATTAAAAAAAATTATAACTACATCATATTTGAGTGTGAAACCAAAATGAAACTCCATCTTATTGTTCTAAGCACCAATTGTTTTCCCAGTTTTCATTTCCTCGGGCTGTGTGCTTGCCCGGAAAGGATCTGGGAGCTGGGTTTGCAGGAGTAAAGGCTTCCAGCCCCAGACGGTCCTTGATGTACTGTTTTTCTTTCTTTTTTTCCTTCCCCTCAGATAGACTAAAGACCTCAGCTGGTCCCCAGTGTGAAAGCCTTGCAGACCAAACCCCCAGGAAGTGTGGCTTCTAAGGGCATTTTGCATACCCCCCCAATGTTTAAAAAATTATTTTGCTACTTGCCACAGTTCCCACTTATTGTTTGACTGTTTCAGATCCTAATCTTGCTCTTAGGTTTTGTTTGTTTGTTTGTTTTTACTTCTCTTCTGGAGGAATGATAGTCACCGACTCCACTGCTTATAAAATGTATTAACTGTTACATGCCAGAATGAGCCGGTAGTATGCACACCCAGCTCATCCCAGGGCAGGGTTGACTCTTTACTCAAAGCTCCTTCATTGGGTGTTGAAAGGGCTAGTGATCACAGCAGCAATTAACTTCAGATGGTTTCTCCCAGCCCGGAGTCGAGCCAGGCACCATACTCAGTTGTTTAAACGCTCTCCAGTAATGATGACAAAATACTTTGAGAAGTCTCCCGAACACTTTATTTGGGTGTAGAAATACTGACCAAAAGATGTAGTACTTCCAAGGAGAGATTGCTAAACTTGATGGCAAGCAAATGAGAGAAAGTTCTCTATTTGGAAATAGGAACCTCTGTTTGGACTTAGATTTTCTAGTTGATAATTGTAGCAAAGCAAAGCTAATTGAAAGGACGAGCTTTTCAAATAACCAGGACTTTAAAGAACAAGCCACGCACTTATGGGAGCCCCCGTTCTTGCCTGGGAAATCAAACTCATTGCTGTTGTTTGGGATTATTTTACTTCCCTTTAGTTATTCTCTGAGGCCCAAGCACATTCCTGTCCACTGGCTTGGGTCTAAACCTCAAGGTGTCCCATAGAGTTTTAAGCTATCCGGCACGTGGACGGACACCTTCTGAACAATCACTTACTAACTCGACATCATCTTTACACTTTATCTTTTCTGACTTAGAGAGATATGGATGTGCAAGAAAATCCATTTAAAAATATTTGTCTAATTTTTAAAAAGCATTTCACTTTTCATGCCATTAAGAACTTTTTTTTTTTTTTTTTGCTGATCACTTTCCAAAATTACCTGTTAGGTACCAAAAAAGTTGAAATAACTTCAATATTGATCCAAGCAAAATACATTTAAAAATACATTTTGGATGATAAGATGCTGCAAATCCATCAAATCCTGACTCAGAAGCCACCCCGAAGGATTCTTGGATTACGTGTGCCTTTGAAAGAGAATCTGAATCACACTTCACCTGCATTTGTACCTGTCCCAACATCCCCCCCTGTGCTGGGCAAGAATTGCACTTTTTTTCCCCATATGAAAGACTATGTGATTTTATATTTGACCATACCTGCCATGGTCATACTATTCATTTACTAGTAGATGGATTTTCTAAGCCAGTGACTTTTTCCCCATGCCCAGTTTATCTTGATTCCCCTCCCCAACTTTTCTTTCTGAGGCAAGAAAGGAGGATGAGGGTACAGGCCTGAGACAGAAGTGTGCCTAGAGTGTTCTGGTAGGGGGTGCCCTGTGTTCTCAGTTACGCGGTCAGACTGGAGGGAATTGTCCCCATTGCACGCGGCCTCAGATGCCTCTCTCACTGGTCTGGGTGACCCCCCCTTAACAGATGGGTTTCTCGGGATCAGAAATGGGAACTTGCCTGTAAGTGTGGTAATGCCTGCCCCCAGGTCCTGGCGTGTTCAGACCATTACTCACTGTCCTGGGGCTCAATGACCCAGGACTCATGTGAAGTGAGACTTAGTTCCCATGTGAGTATGGACTCTGTTCCGTTGCAAATGTAATTTAAATAAGAGGTTTGAGCTCTACTTTGGGCCCAATGACAGCAACATCAGCCCAATACTTCAGGAGTGATATAACCGAAATCATTACGTTCCTTATATAATAGGGAATCGGTCCAGAACGAAGTACCTCTGATACCAACCAGAAGAAATGATGTGGGTACATTGCATGTGCGTAAGGGTGGCCCCTAGAGAATTATCAGTGGTATAAGTTCATCACGTACACCAAGAGTGAGTGTGGTTTAAAATTTGTCCGCTTTTATTAGGCAGATGAGTTTGGAGGACTCCTCCTTCACCGGATGCCTCAGTCCCTGGCTGGTCTGCCCCTTCTCCCGGGGGACCGCCCCTTCCTTCCTTTGTTCCACACATGCGCCCTGAGCCCTTCTGCAAGCCCTGCGCTCTGCCTGGCGCTGGCCAGGCGACAGTGAGCGGGACCCACTCTGCCTCCAGGAAGCTTGCAGTTCGGCAAGAAATGCCGAGCAGCCGGCAAGCCACTCAGGCTGGTAGATGCTGCAGTGAAGGTAAATCAAGGGCCCTTGGAGCACCTAACCAGCTTTGCAGAAGTCAGAGAAACTTCCAGGAGGACATCCCACCTCCAAATCTGAGGGGGAGAGAGGAACTATAAGCTCAGCGTTACTATTTTCTTGAGTTGTTATGGTGCGTTATACTCAGAGGTGTGATAAATCTACCTGTCCTCTCATAGAGCTACAGGTCTTTGCATTTAAAAAATGACGCTCAGGCTCCCTCCTTTGAGAAACCAAGATGCCGTGGCTTCTGTTATTAACCGTGGTAGCTGAACTTTCCTCCCAGAGGGGTAGAGACATTGAGGAGCAAGGTCTAGGAGATTAGTGGTGAGAAGCACCCAGCTCCCACGAAGGGCCCTGGGTTTGGGGGCATCCCCGCTCCTGAGGCTGTAGGGACACTGGGATGTTTGGAAAGTTGGCGCATGGATGACTGGCTCTAGGCTGGAGTGCCTTTAGGAACTGACCCAGAAAACCTACCCTCACTTGGGCAAGGACATGAGGGAATTCACAAAACCTTGCATTATTCATTAACAAGACTGTTGGCAAATGTCTTGGGACTGGTAAGGGTGGTCATAACTTTAGAAGTTCAGTTACTTAGTTAAGAGCTGATAAAGATTTTGCAGACTAATTGGACCCACAAGTGCCTCTCTAGAACAAATCCTTTTAGAAATCCAGAGGGCATCAAGAATTGAATAAGTTATACCACTTGTTTTGAAGAAGTAGAGACAATGTTTGTTATAACATTTGTTCCAGAAATTTAAAAAGGATTAACTTCATTAAAATGCCTCTCAAGCAGATTTGGTATTTTGAATTCTTGAGATAGAGGAAGCAAAAGCAACAATAGAATGCCGAAAATAATACCATTAGAGCATTGTTCTTCCTGCTATTATTAAACAACCACTAAAAAATGTCGGCTATCGAACAATACAGAAGACATATTCCTACCATTCTTGGGTGTACAATGAAAGAGGATATAAACCAGAACACATTTCAATGGTCAATTTCTTTTGAGACATTGAACACTGTAAGAATTACTTGGGGTTAATATTTTTATAGTCTGGTACACGGTGAACTGGTTCCATCCTGTGTTTCCCTTCATTGTTCTCCTAGTCTTACTCCAGTGACATGTGTCTCGCCTACTTTTCCTTCTGTTTCTCCCCTCTTCCTCTGCCCAGGCCCTGGGCGTGGGTGTGCGATGGGGTCCAGCCGGTCGACTCCTCTCCTCTCCGCGCTGTCTCCCCTCTCTGGCTGGGGAGATCTGCTCTCGTGATCCCTTACCATCCCATGAAGGGGACCCAAACCTTTCTCTTGAACTCCAGCCGAAGATCTTCAAGTTCCCATGGGACATGTCACCTTGGCTTTTGTTTCAGACTTAGTGAATGTGTTCAGAGCTGAACTTAGGGTCTTACCCAGACTGACCGCCCATCCCCACTGTTGCCTTTTGGTTGCTGACGCCCCAGGGTCTCCTGACACTCAGCTCAGACACGGTGACTTCCCCCAGAGGCCTCACCCCGTCTCTTGTTAACCTCCGTGTCACTCAGTCATCGAGGCCACCATGTCTTCCTCCTATGGGCTTCTCCGCGTCCCCACCTGCTTTCTCCTCCCACAGCTGCCACCCCCTTCCAGGTCTGTTCACCTCGAGCCAGGGTCGCCACAGACCCCTCCTCGATCCTGCGCTTCCTCCAGCCTCAGGCTCTCTCTAGCCCAATCCCTGTGTTGTGGGGCAGCCCCTTGTCTCCAGGGATCCTGCGTAGGACCATGGGATTCCTCTGACAGGGGCTACCTACTGTCTAACCTAAGTTTCCCTTCTGTTAGGTGTGGTGGTCTTTGTCTTTTAATAAAGACTTTCTTTTTTATAGAACAGCTTTAGGTTGAGAAGAAGGTGCAGAGATTTGCCCATGTCCCTCTTTCCCTGACATGAGCACAGCCTCCGTTCTATCAACATCACCCACCAGAGTAGGACATTTGTCGCACAGATGGACTGACGGTGACGCATCACTCAGATGCTGTAGTCTACATGAGGGTCACTCTTGGTGTTGTGTATCCCGAGGGTGCGTCCTTCCCCCGTACGCCTGGCCACCACTCCTCTTACTGTCTCCATAGCTTGACCTTTTCCAGAATGTCCTAGAGTTGGAATTGTGTAGGATGCGGCCTTTTCACACTGCCTTCCTTCACCTGGTGATATGCATTCAGGTTCCTCTAGGTCTTTTCGCAACTTGGTAACTACGGTCTTGTTAGCACTGAGTAATATTGCATGGCCTGCACGGACCACGGTTTCTTTATCCACGCACCTGCTGAGGGGCATCTTGGCTGCTTCCAAGTTCTGGCAATTATGAATAAAGCTGCTGTAGACATCCATGTGCATGTTTTTGTGTGGACAGAAGTGCTCCACTCCCTTGGGTAAATTACTGGGCACATGATTGCTGGTTAGTGTGGCAAGAGCGTGTTTAGTTTTGTGGGCGACCACCGAACTGTCTCCCAAAGCGGCTGCGCCAGTTTGCCTTTCCACCGGCAATAAGCGAGGGTTCCTGTTTGTCCACATCCTCACCAGTGTTTGGTGTTGTCAATGTTGGGTTCTGGCCACTCTCCACAGTAGGTAACTCACTGCTGCTTTAATTGGGATTGGGTCTGCGTGCCCTTCACAGCCTGCATCCATGGAGTTTATCTGGCCTTATTCTTCATGGCTCCCCAACCTATAAGCTGGGTGATTGCCACGAAGGACTAATCTCTGTGTTCCATGGGATGATGTCATCTTTTTGAGCCTCAGGTCCCTAATCCAGGAATACAATATCCGTGGAAACCTTCACATCGCTTGGTGTGATCGTGCGGCCGAAGCAGCTCAGCGCTCGCGCGATATTGGTCGTTATCACTGCCACGTGGCTGGGCCTGCATTGTCTCCCGTCTGCTAGTCTGACACCCCTGATGATGCAGGACCCAGCTTCTCTTTCAAATTGCCCCCACTATGTGCAGGAGTGCCTGCCCCATGGAGAGGAATCACGAATGACTAGTAACTGGGGCTAGCGCTTCTGGCCAGCATGCACTCACCAGCCCTGGGAGAGCCCCCGTGGGAGTGTGTGCCCCTGTGAGCCAGTGGTACTGTTAGGGAAAAGAAGGGGAATTCGTGCCAAACGAAGGTGTTTCCTCTTAATTAGGAATTTGGAGGAGTTAGTCCACCCCAGACTAAACACGACTTGGAAATATACACAATGCTGAGCTCTTGATGTAAATAGTTTATTCTGGGGTTTAGTAATATTCCTAGCTTTGCTCTTTTTGATTTTTAATAGGCACACTATAAGAACATTTGATGTCCTCTGAGTTTTAAGGCTTGCGAGATTCGTGGTAAGAGAAAAGATAAATGCAGAGTGCCCAATCAGATACTGAAGGGATATTTCACATACCACGCAGCTTTTGCATATCTGTTGGTTTTATCTCTTGCTGATAAAGGGCAATTCTTCAACCCCTTCATCTTTTACTGCTCTTAGAATCACCACTTCGTTCAGAGTTTTGGAATTACTATTGTTCATTACTGAATAAATATCTTTGTGTACCGTGGGCATTTCTTTCTTGCTCAGACAACGGCAAGAGATACGGGCTTTGAACTGGACGAGGCCAGTATGATGTTACTAGCTTCGTTCCCATCCCACCAAATGCACTGACGATTGGAGAAACCATTTGTACACTCTCGAGAGAGGTTAGCTATTTAAATAAATGTTGTCCAACTCAGTGCAGTATTTGGAGACATGGCATTCCTGTATTTGACATTTCATTAAAATTGTTAAAAATTTTATTGAGTTTCTGCTTTAGAAAATAAACATATTCCTCCATGAAGAACAAAACCGAGGGTTTCCTGGTTGTCACTCTCAATGTCTCCAGAGCTGTTTGCACAAATTTTTCACTGCAGCAACTCACACCTAGAGATCACGGAGGTTCGGAGGGGGTGGGTAGTGGGACACAGTGGTGTGTCTTCACTTTGGAGAGGTGAACCTTTCCTAATGTGTATCAGTTAGCATGTGGGCCATTTTGCAGGCCTCAGAAGGTTACAGATAAACCCAAGGATAACTATTTTGGTATTATTAAAGAAATATTAATGTATATTTTAATCAGTGGAACATTGATTATTACATCTCTAACAATATTGTTTATAAAGTAAGCATGAAATTTTTGTACGAAAAAACAATCACAGTTTATTCTAAAACTCCACAGTTATCCTTTGCAACCAGTCATCCTTTGCAATTTTGAGCATAGAAGTATTTATTTCTATATCATCCAAGATCATCAGCTTGAAAATGTCATTATAAGATGCAAGTAGCTCCTTTTCCTAATCAGCTTTAATTTTCGAGTTCCATTTTAGAATTTAAAAAAAATATTTATTTGAGAGAGAGTGAGTGAGAGAAGATGTGCAGGGGGGAGGGGCAGGCAGAGGGAGAAGCAGACTCCCCACTGAGCAGGGAGTCCTACATGGGGGCTCAATCCCAGGACCCTGAGATCATGACCTCAGCCGAAGGCAGACACTTCACCGACTGAGCCACCCAGGTGTCCCCGGTTTTAGAATTTTTTAAAGGAATACAATAACATTTTAAAAGCTTGGATAAAAGCTTGAGTGAAGGTGTATCACTGTCTTTTTAAACCTATAACATGCAAGGTTTTATTAGGGAAAAAAAGGTCACAGGACCTGCAGTTTGGCCCATTTGTTGTAATGTCCATTTGGAAAATACTCAATTTGACTTCATATCTTTTTTTTTTTTAAGATTTTATTTGTTTATTTGAGAGAGCGAGAATGAGAGAGAGTACATGAGAGGGGGGAGGGTCAGAGGGAGAAGCAGGCTCCCCGCCGAGCAGGGAGCCCGATGCGGGACTCGATCCCGGGACTCCAGGATCATGACCTGAGCCGAAGGCAGTCGCTTAACCAACTGAGCCACCCAGGCGCCCTTTGACTTCATATCTTAAAGAGAAGTAATTCCAAGGACTCTAGAATTAGCCAGGCAAAAGAAGTGTCTAATTCTCTAGGAGGCTTGGCCAAAGGGGTGCACGCACACAGCTTCTTGGAAAGAGAATTGCAGCGTTTCAGACGCATCTGGAGAGAAGCTCCAGACGGGGTAGCAGGCATAGCCATTGAACACAGGGGTGCTGGTTTGAGTCCCTGCTGTGTGACCCTGTGCCGGTGACCTCCCTCTCTCCACCCACATTTCCTCTTCTGGACAACGGGGAGGGCCGTAGTGCCTTGCTTAGGGGACACGTGTGGAGATGCCACGGTTAATGTTTAGAAAGCACTTACGCAGTGCCAGACACTCTTCTCTTTGTTAAACTAAAAGCAAGTTCTGAGGAGTAGGTGGCAAAGTGGTTCTGTCATCAGGGAAGGCATCTTGGGGCTGGGGACCACAGAAGGGCACCCATTCTGGTAGTTCTGGGACTTGAGCTCCCAGCAGAATCTCCTGGAGGGCTCGAGGAAACACAGACGCGAAACCCCCCTCCTAGACTTTCTAATCGGGGGTGCAGTGTGCACCCGAGAGCGGCATTTCTGTTCCAGAGACCATAGGTGTTGTCCATTCTCTTCCTCTGACAGGGGCAGCCACTCGATGCACGTGAGCTATAAACCTGCTCTTCTGGGACGTTGCTTTGCCTTCAAATAAGAAGCTGAACCATTGTGTTTAAAATGACTTTCACAATTCTCATTTTCTTCTCTCTTGTTGGTTGTTGTTGCCACTGGTGAGCTCAGTTCTAGCCCTGGGGTGCCATCTGAAGGGTGAGAAGTGGGAAGAAGGTTCTAGAAGCCTGTGTGTGGAGTGACAGGATGCTCGAGAGCTCATTTGGAGAGGGTTTGGCTGATGGGATTTGGGGGCAGCTGGTGCCTAGAGAAGGTGCTGGTCCCTTGTGGTCCCCTCTCCTCCTCAGGACACAGGACAGGAATTTTCCCATGATCATCTACTTTAATTTAGAGTTTTTGCCATCCTTATGGCTCTGTTTGCCCCCACACACCTGCTAAGAATGTGCACAGGCTGTTTGCTTAGGGACTGGCCAGGACAGAACCAGGCGGGTTGTGGGGCTGGCTCCCCAGTGCATGACCGCTTGTCTTGCCATGCCCAGACCACCCCCCCCCAGGCTCCCATGGGCCTCTGCTGCTTGGCCTCCTCCTGAGGAATTTCTGTTTTGTATCTTAGTATGGCTAAATCTATTTCCTGGATATTAAAGACCATTTGGGGTTAGTGGTTTAAAATAACTCCTAAATTTTGGTCAGGAAATGGCCTATCAAATTAAGATAAACTTGCCAAAGCAGCAAGATGGGAAAAATACTACAATGTGCGTAGTTCAGCCCCTGGGTCAGATGTATTTCGGGTAAGAATGCAAACCTGGTCCAGGCTCAGTTCTACTCACTGACAAACTAGGGAGGACACACTCTTTATTATAGAGGGTAGGTAGCAGGTGGGGTTCTTGGCTCATCCCTCATTCATACCTTATCTTTAACCAACATTTTAGCATGGAAACATGACACTAACAACAGATGCTTTTTTATCAGTTCCTTAAAGCAACTCCAAACAAATAGCTACTGGACATCTTAGTAATAATTAGATTTATTATACTGCAAATAATAAGATTGTATTTCTTTATTCTGGAATTTGGGCTTTTAAAACTTTAAAAAAATCATATAATTAATCATTTATTATTATTTCTTGTTGACCCTAGATATTTTCCCATCTTTCGTGGAGTTACCATGCATGAGTATATTATAGAGATACGTGTGTTTCTCTTGCCTGGATAATTCACTTAAAACATACATAACTTTGGGTGTTGTTTTAGGCTAGAAGGCAGATTTGTAATCAAAGTCCCCCCCCCTTTTTTACATCAGTGAAAGTAAATAAGGCTGAGAATTCACTTAAGCACATAGGACAAATTAATAGGTTCATAACTCAGTGTCTTGCTTCTGGCATTCAAAACCTGTTCAATAAATGTGTGTCGAGTCTCACTCGAGGTCAGAAAATAGGCCAGCAGCTAGACTTGTTCTTATGCTTTGTATTCTGATGTAGGCCCATGGTAGGGTAACAATAATTTTAATAATGGCATAATAGATGTTATACTGAAAAATTTAAATCTCCACACTTCACTGTTCACTGTTTTCATTTTTGCCCCCAGGATTTTCACTCAGGTTCTGAAACTCTGGAAAAATCACCACAGAGTCACAGACTCTGGGGCCAGAGCACCTAGGTTTGAATTCCCCAGTAACGAGCTGTTGGACTGTGGGCAGCCTACTCAGCCTCCCTGTGCTTTGGTTTTCTCATCTGAAAGTAGGAGTGAGGAGGCTACTCCTTTATAGGATTGTTGTGAGGATGGTATACGTGATGATGTATTCGAAGCACGTAAATGGGGGACTGCCCTATCATGAGCCCCAGACAGGTTAGCGCTGACTGATTTCACTATTATGACATTCACCTGTAACTAAAACTATGTAGACTGAAATATACCTTTCTTTTACCTCTACATCATTCCTTAGAATTCTTGGATGATTTACAAATATTGGGATTATAATGATATTCACATACATGCTTTAATTAAATAAGTTTTTATTGCATAATTGTAAGGGTATAATTCTATACCTGAAGAATTCCAAGGTGGAAAACTGGACTTGGAAGACAAAAATAAAACCAACCCAAGCACATTGAGATGAAAATGCACTGTAGTGATTTCATCCAGGGAGTGACCATCATTTGCACAGTTTCAGATTCTCACGAGATGCCCTGACAGTTGGTATTTGATGGCCACTCTGGAGAGGGTAGTCTTCCATAGGTTTCTTCCTAGGTGTGGCTAGTGTGAAGTGAGCGTGGTTTAACAGAACATTCTGCAAATGTGGGAGCCACTTTCCAGGACTTTCTCCCTGACCTCGTTCAAATGAGAAAGGGCATCTTTTCCTTAGCCTGAGAAATGGAGGGTTCTCAGAGCTTTGTTTCCTCAATTTCCCAAATGCATGTGATCTCTTGGAGTCTGATCGTTGACTCTGGTAATTATCGTGTCCACTGAGTCCAGAGTTGATGGGTCTCACTGAAGACAACAACCCTATCTTGTAGTGATAAATTCCTTTGGAATCAGCCAGTGGTGGAGCTCAGTGAGCCGTTTGGGTCTGAGCGCAGATGTGGAGACAGATGTAGGTGGTGGCCCACGCCAGTGCTAAGATCTCACATGTCACTGGGGTTGATGCTGCCTTGGGCCTGACCTTTTCCGTGAGAGACAGTGTCCATGGGGCACCAGAGGCGGGGCTTCCAGCCCCATAACATAAACATCTGTTGCTGAGATCCAGTTCAGAATTCACCTTAGGTCAGGGTCAGGAAGCCACAGAGTGGGAGAGCATACGAGGAAAATCCAAACATGCTGACAGATTGAGAATGTTTATCCGTTAAAAAGCCTAAAAATGAGAGAGCCCCATAAATCTTGATAGTCTTTCTGCAGAGGTCGGTACATGTCTTAGGGAAATGAGTCTTGTTTGTACATTTTACATTAAATTGATCATTTATAGGATGTTAAGGCTTTTTGTGTGTTAAGTACCTTCAGTTAGCATATATGCATATATATACGGGTTGGTATATAAACATACTATACATATGCATAACTCGAATATGATACATATCTTCATATAATTAATGATATCTGGTCATTCATTCATTCATTCAGTATCCTGTACCCACGATGTGCTAGACATTAGCCTAGGCTGGAGAACAAAACAGACAAGAATTTTTGCCCTCAAAGATTGTTTATGGAATTAATACAATCAGACAGTTTTGGCCTTCCATCATGCTGAACTAGAAAATATTTTAAAAGATGCCCCTCTTTGCTCTTTTAGGAATGGCTCAGCCTCAGAAATTCAACTTTGTTAAAAGAGCCATAAATATAAGGAAGAGAACCAAGGTCCTTTATAGGAGGTATTATGTATGTTGTATCTCTAACAGCCCTTCAGGGTTGTTCCATTTATGTAGAAATGAGGAATTTCAAAATATCTGTAGAGTAGGGAATGAGTTAGCTTGGTTCTCCTCTCGCCCTGGGAGTTATGCAAAGCTAGCCAGGGGAGAATGCTTTGGATTTAGGGAGGACAAAGGCACCAAATGTGGAAATACCAGATGTAAGAATGAAGACTTCAGAAAGCACATGTGTTTCTACAGTGTTCATGACTTCCAGGCATTTTGATGAAGATGGGTGTGTCACAACAGTGGTGATGCAAGAATATTGTCCTTTGCCTTAAAATTGCCTAGTCTGTGGCCAAGTCAGCAGCAAACTGTGTGAAGAAGTTTGATGAAACAGAAGGAGGGGTGCTTTTGTAATCCACAGGGATGCACCCCAAGGACCTCTAGTTCCAAAAGACATCGCGGTTGCTCCCCGCCCCGCAGGCAAGCCCCGTGGGGCAGGCTGCTGCAAGATGCAGCATCATCAAGAATGAAGAGCTCGTAACCGCCGTGCAACACGTCCTTGAACTTGGAGGAATTCATGTCGCAGTTGGCACGGGAGCTCTTTCCTGGGAGTTATGCTACTTGGCAAATCCTGCCTGAGGAGCAAGGTTTACCAGGTTTCCTGGGCAAAACCAATCTAATTTTTGAGTTAGGGATAAATGAATCAGAAACACGAAGACTGTTTCTGTAAAAATACTGAGTGACTTAAGAAAAGAAAACATAGGTCAGAGTTCTTGGCAAACGATTTTGGCAGACTGTCCCTGGCAATTGGTAGTACTCATCCCCTATTATCTTGCAGCTGGGAAATGCCATTAATACAGGGGAAAGATGTAATATAAAAATCACTGATGAAATGTATGATGTTGCAGAGCGTTTTCTGGCGGAAGTCATTAGAGAAATGGTCCTTAATAAGCTTAATTCCTTAATTGGCAGTTCTCTTCTTAAAGGAAAGAGGTGGTAAGATCAGCTGATGTTTCCAGTACGTCCAAACGTCATTTTAAAATGCTGCCCTGAGTTTGGGTTGCCATATCGGAGCGGAATTGCTTCTGACCTCAAGCCAGAATGACAGATGTTGGACATTAGCTACTGGGGGACAACTCCAAACGTTAACTCCACTTATTCTAGTCCTGGGTGGTATGCAACTACATCATCTGAGAGATCACAGTATTAATTTGGAAGCTCTGCCTTGCAAAGCAAAATGATGAGGTTGAGTTTCTCATGATTCATAGCTTTGCAGGCAGACACAGCAGTCGCTCGCTGTGTAGTGTTTTCTCTGTTCTCCCCAGACTCTGAACCATGACACCTGCGTGAGCCATCAGGCTTCGGGAGCCTGAAGATGTGCAAAGCAGAGGTTTCTTTATAGGCGCCAGTTTTATACAATTTTGGTTTTATTTTTTCAAAATCGGGGACTTTGCTAGCTTGCTTAGGTGTGCACTGTGGCCCTGGGTGGGGAGTGTCACAGTCAGTCCCCGTACCTGGGCTCTACACCCATGCTTGGTCCCCTCATATGTGTCCCGAGCTGGACGAACACTCATACGATGCAGCCTTGAACGGAATCCAGCATTTAGCATCAGTGGAAGGAGAGTGACCACAAAGACTTTTAGGAACAGGGGTCTAGATGGCAAACAGGTCTAGATGGGGACTGAGACTTGTTATAGCATCAGCAATTTCTTTTCTCATGACCGCAGAGTCTAACTGTGCATACCTGAGATTACACAGCTGTTACTTCTGCATGCTGGTAACAGCCCTAGACAGTTGCGTTTCTCTTAACCCTCCGCATGGAGGTACCTGTCTTTGATGGCCTGCTGATCCTATCTGCCTTCCTACCAGAAACCACACCGAGTTCCTGTCTGTCCTGTATTGGGGCCAGGTGGGCAGGACTGTTGGAGTGGGGAGGGGGCTTGAAGCCCTAATGAGAAAGCCGCACACAGGTCTTCCTGACGTTTGGTCCCTCTCTCTCTTTCTAGTTAAAATAAATTAAGGATAAAAGGTGGTTTGGGATACCCCTCCACAAATTAGAGTCCCCCCTGGAAAGAAATAATCACCTAGTAACCATTTTGTAGTATGTGTTTCAGATCAACACCTTGTGCACCTCAAACTTATACAATGTTGTAGATCAGTTATATCTCAAACCTGGAAAAAATATGATCAAACTTAAAAAACATAAATTCAACTTATAAGTTAAAAAAATGGTCTAGACCGTGTAGCATGTTCTCTTCAGTTGGGAGGGGGGTGGTCCATAAACCCCTTGGAATCATACGTACATTTAATGAGTCTGTGCATGGTGCATTTTTAAGGAGGTAATACCTGGAGTACTTACCAGATGCTTGAAGAGCTACAAACCACAAACTACTGGTTTAAAGGGATTTGGTAGCTGATTTTTGTAGTAAGATCCATGGAAAAAGATTTATCAGGGAAAAAAAGCCCTTGCATTTGGCAGGGGGAAGAACAGAGGCATTTGACAATGCCTCCAAAGAATTGGCTCTTAGAAGGAGGCAGGATGCAGGCCCTTCTGAGGGTGATGGGAAAGCTGGTGAAGGAAGGCAGTTTTGGCAAACATTGATCTCATTGTCTGCATCAGATGTTTGGCATTTATCTCATATTTCCTGGAACCACGGGTTTCCTTGCATGTGGCGAAGCTCGTCTTCTCAGCTGCATTTCGACGTCTCGGTTTTCCCGCCATGTCCCACACGGTCTCTGTGCATTGCTGTACAGGAGAGAGACTCAGCCAGGGTCGTGCTAGAGATGCTGAAATTGGAGAGGACTCCAGAAGTTGTTTGTCTGCAGAAGGGGGAAGTGGGCGATGACCTCGAGAACCCAGGCCAGAGCTCTCAAAGTGGGGTAAAGCGAGAGGACCACTGAAGAGGCTGAGCCACAGGGGAAACGTTTCTGAGAAAGCAGAGGGACTGTGTCCTTGCGGAGCCGTGTCATGGCTTCGTGCCACGTGAAGCACTCACATCTGTTGAAGGCCGTTACCCTCCAAGCACCTGCTTTGGTGGGGGAGGCAGAGTCTACAAGGTCTAGTCCTGCCATCAGCCACGGAAGGTACAGAAGAGAGGGTGCCGAGGGCCAGGCCGGTCCACGCCGGTGACCCTGGTGTGACTGCTAATCATTAACAGTGCCCCTGTTCACCCCCAGCAGCGTCCTGATCTGGCAGATAAGTTGTATGGCAGCCTGATTCTGAGATTGCCTGGTGAGAGCTTTCCACCCAGTCTTGGAGACTAAAGCACATTCTTCGGTGCTCAGAGGTGCTGAAGGAACAAAAAGTGTCAAAAGTTTGGAAGAATTTGGTGTACGAGGTGCAAGATGGTCAGAGACAAAGGGTTTAACTACTGCAGCTACTTGGAGTCAGCAAACCTCTTCCTGAGGCAGAGGTTGAGATACACAGTTTTAAGGTCAGGAGGGATGCCACCGGTGTTCTGGGTCAGGTGGGTGTTGGCCATTGGCCTGGGGCGAAAGGCCAGCAGAGCCATTTACTCCTCCATGTACTTGCTCCAGGCCCCGGCAGCC
This sequence comes from Leptonychotes weddellii, assembly GCF_054177405.1. Classification (NCBI taxonomy): domain Eukaryota; kingdom Metazoa; phylum Chordata; class Mammalia; order Carnivora; family Phocidae; genus Leptonychotes; species Leptonychotes weddellii. The sequence goes on along the minus strand of NC_138371.1, from coordinate 174,074,162 downwards.
CCTCTTCCCACCAACTTACCCACTTCTGTGCTGGTCCGAGAGCGCAGGGCCCTGATCGCAGGGCAGGCTCAGTCACTGTCCGGTTCCTTTGCTGCCCGCAGTTCACTGACCGGCCCTGGCGGACAATAGCCGAGAGCCCAAGGTCACGGGCAGGATGAAGGCGAAGGTGATGTGAGAGAATGGTGGGGTGCAGGGGGTGGGGGGAAGGAGTGCGGTGGTGTCACTCGCAGCCGCCAGCGCTGTCCCGGGGACAGTGGGCGGAAGCCGGAGTGAGCGGTTCGGGAGCGAGGCTGGAGTCCAAGGAGAACAAAGCATCTCGGAAGCCAGGGGAGCCTGTAAAAGGAATGTTACGGGTTCTGCTGCCTTTTAAGGACAACTCTGGTGTAATATAAACATGTTTGGGTCATCAGATGTGCTGATTAAGAGGGTAAATCATAAAAGAAATTAAGTCTTGGACATAAAATTTAAACAGCGCAATGACATTTTCATGATAAAACTAAAGCTACCCAGATTGTCTTCCCTCTGGGGAGCCTGGAAGCCAGCATTGCAAAGCTCTCCCTTCGGTGCGTTTTAGCTTGCAAGCGTGTGCACACGCACTCGTGCGGAGAAGTGCATTCTCAGGTACTGCATGGCTGAGAAAATGAACTTGGAAAGGCCTTTGACTAGGCTTTAAGTAAAGCGGGAAGAGCCTGCAAAGCGAACGCAGAGGCACGTAAGCCTCCTGAATGTGAGACAGGACCCTTCCACATAGAAAAACGCCGAATTGCCCTCGAGAAGAGCAAACTGCGTGAAGGCACGGTCGAGACCAGACCCTCTCTTACCACTTCCCAGGGGCCCGAACACCAACCTGCTCATCCTCCACGAGGCTGTGGAAACGGAGCGTCCACGGTCTCCACCCCAGCGTCTGCAGTCTGGTCCATCCCCAGGCAGAGCAGCCCGTCCACTGCAAGATTTGGTGAGAGGGGCGTCGTTGTGATGACCTGTGGCATCACCTGAGTCTCGTGCTCCTTTGCTTCTTGAGTTTTCCACACAGAAGGAGCCAGGGGCGCTAGGATTTGGCCCCAAAGGGAGCTGTGCACGTTCCCCATGCAATTATGGACTGAGCTCCATCATCAGTTTCTTTCAAACTGCATTAAGCTCACTCCCATCTTAGTGATTTTTAAATGTTTGTGCCAAGAGAATACACAAGCTACATAATAAAAACCAACACAGGGAGGTGGGAACAGTTCTGTAGGTTGCTCTCCCCGTGGGTAGATAATCTTAAACAGAGTTTGGTTGCAAGAGATATAAAATTCTTATCTCTGAAACCGTGCATTCTTTCCAGGAGTGGTGACAGGCCTGTCCTTAGGCACATTTTCCTACATGGAGGGTGTACACCAAGTGGGTTTAGGGCATCCTAACGCTCGCGGGCTCAGGCAGGCTTCCCGCGTCCCTGCAGCTCCCCCGAGTCTGGAGGTACTTTGCGCTCAGTGACCTACAGCTCCTGCATCAGGCGCTCACAGGAAACCTCTCTCCTGGAAGCAGCTGGGTAGCGTCCGTGGGTGCTTCCTACTGGTAAATAGCTCGGAAGCCCCGAGAGGGCCGCATGTTTGATTTTGCACGGTGCGTCCTTGAGCTCCAGCCAGCGGCTGCCGTGCAAGGCCATCTGGGTGCGCAGCGCCCAAGGCCGCGCTGACTTCATTCTGCCTGTCACAGCAGGACGAGCTTCCCGCCCAGGTGACAGTTCACGGTTTCCAGCCATCGGGTCGCAGGAGAAATGCTCAGCGAGCACAAGAACCCCAAATGTAAACGCTCTTTGTTTTGTTCTGTGTTCACACTGCAAGACCGAGCCCTGGCTCTGGGAACTGCCTACAGATAAGGTATTTATAGGACTGGGTCCTCTGTAGACACAGAGTGGGGCGCATATGTAGATATGCAGCTGCGTGTAACAGCTTAGACATCCGTCGTGGCCAGCCGTGGCCCTGGGGTGGGGACCACGTGTTGTGCAGGCGAGATGTCACAGGAGCTGAAAGGAACTGTTGAAAGGTGGGACAGGAGCCAGGGAGGGTATGCTTTCCCTCTAGACGCTTAGTAGGGAAGAACACCTCTTTTTTGTCCGTTGCTCCATTCCTTGACCTTGCGACCCTGACGTTTACCCCAGGGGTGCTGGGGTCCTGCTGGCCTCTCCCTAGGTGGGTGGCCTCTGGGGAAGAAAGATGCAGACTAAGGAGCCCCTCGGCACGCCCTCCCCACCCTCAGCCTTAGTTCCTCCAAGTGCCACTCCTGCATTTTCTGCGGTTTTGTGTTGCTTCCAAACTCATTTCGAAGGAGAGCTTTGAACGGATGTTTGCAGGGTGCAAAGTGGAATTCTTTCCAGAAACAAATTCTGTGGAACTTGTTCATGATGCCGTGCGGGTCAGGGGTCCAATGGCTTGAGACGCTGCAGGAAGCCCACACTCACACTTCGGCATGCAGACTTGGAGCAAGTGAACGTTGGAGATGTTGGCGTCCCCACGGTCCAGGCTGGACTCCGGCCGTGCCCACCAGCACCTAGTTTTCTGTGGCCTGCTCTGTGCTTGCCCTGCCGTGTGCAGAGGCCGGCGGGCCCAGGGAGCTGTAGCTGTGGCCCATTCACGTCTGCGGCGGGGAGCCGAGTGGGGTCACCGGGCGGCCTGCCTGGCGCTCTTGGGTACCTGACCTGTTCCTGACCCTGTTGGCATGTGCTGTGCGTCCCTGGCCGGCTGTGACCTGCTTTTTTGACTTACGGTCACAGCCTCATTTTTCTGCAGCTGTCCCTCCCCCCCTCTGCCTCCCTCAGGACGGACGTCCTGGAATGACCCACTGCTGCCTGTCCCCGCCCTCTTCGCCTCAGCCCTGAGCTTCCTGTGTCTCACCATCCCCGTCCCCAGTGCAGGACCTCTGCCTGCAGGGGCCCTTGTCTGGCTCAAGCGCCGAGGGTCAGCGTTTCCGCCTGGGCCTGCCTGGACCCCCTGGTCTGCCTTCCCGCCCCTCCCAGGGGCTGCCCGGTCTTCAGATGCCCTCCTGCGAACAAACGGACCGTTCTCTTGGTCCCGAGCTCCAGGCTGTCCTCCAGAGTTAGGTTGCCTTCCCCTGCGTGTGCAGACTGGACCTTTGAGCCCCTCAGAGTACAGTGTCACCTCAGCTTTGTCACCTTCCCGCTCTGCGAGCCTTTCTTGTGGGGCCATTCCTGTATTCAGGCCTTTCCCTCCTTTCAAAGCCTCCCGAGACTCAGTTCTCACACGTCCTGGGGGTCCGGGGTGGCCCGTTGTCCTCGTGCCATGAGAGTCGAGGGTCCCAGTGACGGAGGCTCTAGAACAAGACCTGGGCCGGAGGACATGCCCATCGGACGGCGGCTTCGCACTGTGCCCGGTGTTAGTGTTTGGGGTGGCGTGTAGCATCGGTGGCAGCGTGAGCACTCGTGTTCCCGGGGTAGTGGCCGTAGCAGCATTAGCAGCAGCATCAGTGAGAGTGGGAATGGTTTTAGCAGTGTTGTTAGTAGGTATGTTGGGAGTAGCGGTAGCCATAGCCTTGGTAGATTTGTGGTAGTACTTTTTTTAAGATTTTATTTATGTATTTGAGAGCGAGAGCGTGGGGGGGAGGGTCAGAGGGAGAAGCAGGCTCCCCGCCGAGCAGGGAGCCCGACGCGGGGCTGATCCCGGGCCTCCAGGACCGTGACCCGAGCCGAAGGCGGACGCCCGACGACTGAGGCACCCGGGCGGCCGATGGGTAGTAGTGACAGCGGTGGCCGTAGCCTCGGCGGCGACAGCCTCAGCCACAGGGGTAGTACGCGCTGCAGCCCTCCTGGCTGTGTTGGTCGACGTGCGAGTAGCCCCAGCGGGGTATTTTCACGGAAGGCCGCCTCCTCTGTTCCCTTCTCCCCGCTGCGCGCCCCGGGCCACCGTCCCAGCCCCGCCCGCACCGTGCGCACGTGCTCTGCGTCTGGCCGCGTGGCGGGGACGGGAAGGCAGCGCGGCGGGGCGGAGCGCGTGCCGGGGACGCTGTGAGCACGCGCCGCTCTGCGCGCGTGCAGTCCTGCCGTCGCCGTCGCGCGCTTTCCTCCCCAGGTCTGTGCCTCCTGGCCGTGGCATTTCACGGGGAGTAGTTCTGGGAGCTCCGCCTTTGATTTTGGAAATAAGTCCCGTTGCAAAGGCGAGCTGTTCGTTCTCCCGTTCTCAACGAGCCGCTCCGAGGCGCCCCTGCCAGCCGGCGGCCCCCGACGGGCGCTCCGGCTCTCCAGGCCGGCGGGCGCCGTGCAGGGGCGCCCCTGCCCGGGGCTGCGGGGGTGATGCGGACGCAGCCTTTCTCTGCGGCGGGCGCAGGGCGGCTGTCTGTCTCCTGGCCACGGCGCCTGGCAGCCGCAGCCCGGGGTGCACGGGGAGAAGCAATAGGCCCGTCCCGAGGTGTGTTGTCTGGGGTTCGGTCTGGAGCTGGGTGTGCCCCACCCCAGGGACAACCACAGGCTTGGGCGCTGCTTCACTGTGGCCCCACCGTCCCCCTCTCCCTTTGACGGGCGCGGTCCCTGCTCGCGTGAGGCTGGGATGGCGTAGTCAGGACGAAGGCGTCTCCAGAACTCTCTCTCTGCACCGCAAGGCAACCCATGCCTAAGAAGAGGGAGGAAAAGCTTTCCCCCGGGTAGACTCAGCCCCCCCCCCGAGTGGGCTCTGTCCCTTGTGGGGACCGCCACAGGTGGGAGCCGGTCCCTACTCCCCGGCCGCCAGTGCCCCCGCGGAAGGCTGCGGCCTGTAACTGTCCCAGCCTCGAGGGTGCCGCTTTCCCAGCTCACTCCCCTGCCAGCCCCAGGCTTTTTTAGCCAGCAGAGCCTTCGGGGCAGGAGAAGTAACCCCTGCCCCACAAATGCCACCCAGTGCTGGTGTCCAGGGCGGGTCCCCGCTCCGTGTGCAGCGTCTGTCCCAGGACAGGTGTGTGGTGTCATCCAGTGAGCTCCCAGGTGGCGAGACATCTATCTTCGGGGGAGATTCTGTGTGCGTGTGTGCGTGCATGTGCGTGCGTGCACTCGTGGACGGGGTGGAGGGCCCAGACACCCTGGCCCTTCCCTTTGCATCTCTCCTGCTGGTTCTGAATGCTTTAACTCCTTCCCCGGGCACGGTACAGGTTCTCATTTCCTCTATCATCAGCATAAACATATTTCACTTTTGGCCAATTAGCTATTTCTATTAAATACTAAAAAAACAAATACAGGATTTAAAAACCAGCTGCTGACATAAAATTTGCTGGCGTATAGAGTTCTTTATTTTCTCCCATCTCTCCTCCAAATCTCTAACTTGGTGCCCTCTCTTTTCTGAACATATTCTATTACTTGATTTTGGGAAGAATCCTCTAACTACCCTCAGCCTGTGCCTTTCTTAAGAAGAAGAATGTCTTTCAAACTGAAAACAATAGATAGATAAGAAAGACAGTTGAACCACAACCGAGGTAAAGAGAGGGAAAGATACCATTTAACTACATTAAATTAATCCACACGTTTTGGCCTGGAGGTGAGTGACCTGCCGGAGGCGGTAAGGGTCCCTGCCTCTCAGCTTCTGCTGAAACGGGGAGAGGGGCAGAAAGACTGGAGGTGGACAATGGTCTGACCTTTAAAGAAAACAGAACCAAGCTGAATTTGCATGGGAAAGAGGGCTGAGTGATGTGGGCAGGACAGTAGGGAAGGTCCAGAAGCAGGGATGCAGATGGTACTAAGGGGACAGAGGTGAGCAGCGTGGGGTGCCTGATGGAAGTCGGAAGGCGAGGTGCTCGAGCCTTAGAGAAAACAGGGTGTGTTTACGGACTGTTTGACAGGTGGGGGTGGTGGGGGGCTGAAGACGTTTTCCAGCACTCGAGGGGGGGGGGGGACAGACACGCCTTTGCCGACAGATTGGGAAGCTGCCTTAATGCGAAAGATAAGAAAAAGCTCTTATTTGACAAAAAGTCTTTGGCCGAGAGTTCACGGAATGTTCCAGAAATGAGCGGGTTTGTAGGTAGCACTTTGCTCTCTGATGGAGAATGCTGTGATTCGGCTTTACCCAATCCTAACCTCTAGTCCTTGGTACTACCGAACTTAACGGATTTTTGATGACGCCGCGTTTCTCTGTGAACCCACAGGTTGGAACCTGGGCCCCTTACTCTTAACACCGCAACAGCAAGTAAGCCCCTCATCCTTCATGGCAACTTCGGAGTCGGTCTGGGTGTTTTCAGCCTGCTGCTCTCTGCTTTTTCCTCTGGTCGTTTTCAAGGGGCTAAAGATGTTAATAAAATATTTTGAAATCATGTCCTAGAATGTGCTTCAAGGAGCACAGAGTACTTTTTGGAAGGTTGAAAAATGCTCAGTGTTTCTGTTTCTCACGTTTTGTTTTGAAAAATAGTAATCGCAGCTGTAGGAGATGGGGGTAACCCTTTCAAAAGTCTTGTCATCACGTAACAATGCTGCTTCTTACAGCTGTTATCCCAAGAGAAGAAAATTGGAGAGAGTATCTTACATGTTTGGTGGCTACACAAACCAATGGATGGTGTCAAAGATGTTGAGGTCCCTGGCCAGAGGATGTTCTGTTTACTGAAAAAGCTTGGAGCTGTAGAATCGTTTTTATGTCCAAGTAACTAAAAAAAAATGGAACACATGGTTTGGGTGGGAGAAGAAGCCTAGCTCTTCCCTGATCCAAAAGAATTGGGTAATTCTTGAAGCAAACAAAGTTTAATATGGCCATCTGAATAGATAATTAAAGGTATTGAGCATGCGTGCACGCACACTCTTATAGACAGAGAGACAGAATGACAGAGAAACCTGCGGTCAGATATTCAGATACATTTGATAAAGAGTAAGGAAATTCGCCTATAGATACAGGTTCAGTATTACCAACGTGGTTACAAGTTCTCAGAATAGGAATGAGGGAAGCTTAGTAGGATCACTGGCAAGGCATTTTGAGAGGCAACTTTTGAAGCCAACACACCGAATTTGGTTCTGCAGGCGGAGGAGTGCACTGGTCTCTGTCTACAGAGGTGTGATGTGTGAAGCCCATGCCATGTAAACTGGTGAAGCCAAAGCAAACTCATGATTTGTGAGCAAGAAGTTGAAGATTCCTACATTTACTATATAATTCATTTTTAGAATATTTCCCCTTGTAATACAAGCACACAATTGTTTTCCTTTTCAATAGCATAATGGTGACTTTGTGATGTATTCATGAGAATTATGAAGTTTGGAATGTGACTTTTATTTTAAGATTTTGAGGGAACTCCTAAAGGCATTTCACTTTTGACCTTTACATGAAATTGTGGTTGACTATGGCTGGGTAGGGGGCATCAAGTGTGCATTTTTGTTGTGTCGGAAAATTTGGCTGTCTTGCACAGAACGGCATGGGATGAACACATAGCAAAATTAGAATAGTCAGTTGCCTCCTGTTTGCTCATTGAGCCAGTTAACATGTAGTATTTTAGTTATTTTAAAGTCTCGCTTTAAAAAACAGGGAGTTATTTATACCTGGCACATGTTACCATTTAGTAATGGATTCATAAATAAAAATGAGCTCTAAATTAAAAGGGGGAAATTGCCATTAGGAACAGAAAATGTTAATAAAGAAGAGACATACAGGAAAGGGATATTAGGAAGGAAGACCCAAAGAGAACTAAGCCATGGGTGGATACTAGAATTGCTAAAGCAGGTGCAGAGTGGAAGCTCTTTGGGGGAACCTGGCAGGCGGTGCTGGGCTCGGGCAGAGCAGTGGGCGTGGCGGGCGAGGGCGGTGCTCCCTTTTTGATGACAGCCCACAGAAGACAGGCAAGAGATGAAAAGGGGTTTTCATTGAATAATAATGCAAAGGAAGTTGGTGGTCGTGGATGAAAGAATGGTCTGAAATGGCTAGAAAGTTGAACAATAGCAAAATTAAATATATGAGGTCTTGGGGAGGGGGGATTATCTGGAGGAAATCACGCTAAAACACTCCTGAGTGGCCGGTTTTCGATGCCAGCAGGTTTTCCCCTGTGAGAGAGGATGCACACCGTAAGAGCTTGGCATGCTTTGGCTCTGCGGTTTGCCCACTCAAGGAGCTACCCGGAAACGTACGTCCTTTCCGGGATGTGGTGGTACCGCCACCTGCCCCAAGCTCGGTGCACGCAGACGGGGTGGTCGGGCTCCCGCCCAGTCCGTCAGATCGGACACAGCGGTGGAGGGGAGGCTGTTACCGGGCGAGGTTCGGGTGTAAAATGGAGCAGAATGAAGTAATTCCTGACACAGCACAGAAGGAAAGTACGGGGACGTGGGATCCAGAAGCGGAAATAACCATCCGAGGGGGAGAAGGAGTGATAGGCGTCTTGGTGAACGAGAATTTTCCTTTCTCGGTACGGGAAGGGTTGGCTACTTGATCTTTGCCTTGGTTTGGGCTGTTGTCACAAAGTCCTACGGGCCGGGGGGCTCATGGGGGGCTTACGCACAACAGAAACGTACTTCTCACCGTCCTGAGGCTCGGAGGCCGAGATCAAGGGGGCGGCAGGTTCTGTGTGTGGGGAGAGCCCGCTGCCCGGTTCGCAGATGCCCATCTTCATGCCGTGTGGCGGGGGGCGGGGGGCTCCGCGGGGTCTCCTCTGTAAGGGCTCTGATCCCACGCACGAGGGCTGTGCCTCGGGACCTGCTCACCTCCCGAGGGCCCACCTCCTGCTACCACCACGCTGGGGGGTAGGATTCCACCATACGAGTCCTGGGGGGACATGAGCACTCAATCTGTAGCAATTTTACTAAATAATTTACGGCTTTAAGACTTGGGAACATTTTATTGGAATGGTATCATCATCGAAGCCAGATGATGGTATATTTGTGGAACACGACGACAAAACTTCATGGAAGGATATGTGAGTTCAAAGACCTTTGCCTGCAGAGAGCTGAAGCTGTCCAACAGGATCCTGGGCGGCGGGGGGTGGGCTTCGGCATAGTCCAGGATTCACGGAAGGCATTTTACAGGACAAGACATGCTTTCTGGTTTGAAAAAATGAGGAAAAAAAAAAAAAAAAGCAGATGCCTCTGAGCTCCTGACACATACGACGCAGGAAATGTGTAACCAGCGTTCAGTAGTAGATAGGCGGATTGAGAGTGTGGTAGCGCCAAGAGTCGTGGCTGGAACAACACCGTCTTAGGAGTTGCCACCCCGTTCCATGCTCGGATAACCTCCCCCCACTAAGATATGCAGCTCACTTACATTCCAAACATTGCGTGGAAAGTACAGCAGAGGAAGTGGCACGAGGACTCGGTTAGGATACCCATCAGAGGCATATTTGTTGAACATTTGCTCTGTGCAGAAAATGGATATCCTTTAGGAGGAAAACTTTTTTGAAAAAGCTGTGAGGCCAGGGCCTTGTGCTTTGCAGGTATCCACTGGAGGGGTAAAAGAATTGATGAGCCAAATGAGAACACACCCGAGGGGAAAGTCTGCAGAGTGGTTTCACAAAGCTACTTGAGGGAGTCCAGGGTCTTCTTTGAAAGTATAGGACTTTCAAACTGCCGACAATAGGTAGATCTTTTCAGAGTCCAGATCATAAAAATAAAATGGGAGGATGATAAGGATAGGAGGGGAGAAGGGATGGAGAATGTGTAAAGGGAATGAGAATCTCAGATGGGCTCATAAAAATTCTGTGAGTAAGTTCTGGAAAGAGCTCAGTGGAGAATAGGGTCGGAGAGAAGTTGAGGAGAACAGGAGAGGAGAAATTCCTGCCAACCTGGGTGGGCTATCTCATGGCAAATCACTTTACCTTTTCACAAAATATAATACCCCTTCTTCATGGCGCCATCACTTACAGCTGGCCGCCATGTTTGTAAGTGGCTCCTGGAACTTATTTTTAAGATCTTCTGAATTATTAGGGGGAAATGTTATTTACACTTAGTTAATGTACATACTTCTTGGGAAGGGGCTGGAAATGAGAAAGCTAGAGGTGATAGTTTTTGTGATAGTTTAAAAAAAAAAGGCAGAGGTAAGTATGAAGGAGTTTTTAAAAATTTCCATCCAGTGCAGTGTTAGGATGGGTTATCATATTAATAAAGATAGAAGTCATGTTTAAAGTTCAAAAAAGGAGATTATTATAAAGAACGAGAGTGAGTGCTAACAATTTGAAGAGATGATATGGGAATTAAGGGGAAATGAAACCAAATGGATATTGAGAAATCTCAAGAAAATAAAATTGTTGGGTTAAGTGGGTGAACTTTAACTTGCTCAACAGGCAAGATTTAGTTCAAGGAAGATATGAGGGCAGAAAGGACAAAGTCTGTGCGCAGGCCAAATGTGCAAAGGATGGCGTGAATCCCCCAGTGCTAGAAGGATCCGGAAGGCCTGGGTTCGGAGAGCGCTGACGAGAAAGCCACTCTGGGATGCGGGCCGGGCATGGTGCGCATGTTGCTGGTGTCCTGACCACCAAGTCACCCAGTCACTCCACAGGAGGGATGGGTATATAAATTAATTTGAAATCCCTGATAAAAGATATTCAGAAAAGTTGAGTCATCATATCAGAGATTTCAGGGAGAGACGGATTGGAGCAAAAAGAATGATGTAGAAAAGGAAATTTGGCATGAGGGTCTAGTTTTTAAATGATAGATTTGTTATGTGATATTTCAGAGAAATGGCTAATTCATCGAAAATGAAATGTGTTATTAGGATCAATAATACAGGGGAATCAGAGTGTAACTACCTTAGAGAGTGCTCTGTCGCCCTGGAATGTGGCTCCAGAGGAACATTCCTACCAATGTATGTTCGGACTTAATTGGAATGCAGGTTTCAATTATTTAAGCTCAACAAGTACACTGTAATTTGATGAGCTGGCCTGGAGGTCATTCAGCACATAGCCAGCTCTGGGACAGAGCCCATGTCTCAGCAGAAGGAGCCCCGGGTGGTCCTGCCTTTAAAAGTCTTAGAGAAGAGTTAGACTCCTGGGATCTCAAGTTTAAAATACTCATTCTAAAAATTCTAGAATATGGTTGAGGCCAAATGAGACACGTGTAGGCTGATTCCAGCCCACGGGCTACCACTTTGCCATCTTGGCTTCACATCGAAAAGCCCTGGGGTCTTCCTATCGCAGTGTTTCCTGCTGTGTTGTATTGTTACATTGTATTGATTAGAGCTGACACACAGCGTAGGAGAACTGGCTCTTTAGGGCCAGCATCTGTTCTGTTTGGTTGCTATGGGAGACCATACCGGTGACCTGATATTTTTGATTGTTGTTCTGCACTTAACGAGCACCCAGTATGGTGCATACTAGTTAAATTTGAGAAAGTAATTAGTTATTAATGTGTAATGAGTTATAGATCATATGTAATGTAACTAATATGTGAAGTAATTACTGAGTATAATGTTTGGGATTATCTTGTGCTAAAAATTATACAAAAACTGTGAGTCCTCCCAAACAACCTGGATAAAAGGTCTCAGGGTGTGGTGGCCCTCGGTAGAGTGGGGGCCCTTGGCAGGACAAGGAAGACTGGGTTTGAAGGTGGGGATGTGCTCCTCAGGGGCCTCACAGAAGGCTGGGCAACATCTGTAGGAATTTATTGAATTACTGAATTGCATTATTGAAGAAAACGACAAAATATTTGGGTCAGCAATGAAACAATCATGCAGATGTTTCACTCCGCTCTGTTAGACCGTTTTGCAAGTTAGGGTTGTACGTGTGTGTGTGCTTTTATGTAGCTCTGGTATAAAAATGGACAAATATGAAGGGTAAAGCATAGGATGCAATTCATCCCCAAATAAAAAGTTTTCACGTCTACCTGAAGATGTTTTAGATTTAGAAAATGCTTAAAATTTTTCTTGGAGAATTTGTATTCAAATTACATGTACACACACATATACAAGTCCATGTACATATTTACACTTGCATCTTAAACAGGTGTACACATCTGTGCTCTGAAGGATTCAGTACTTCCTGTTTTCTTAGTTTTTGTGTTAGTCAGGGTTCTCCAGAGACACAGAGCCCATAGGATATGTAGGGAGATGCATAAGAGATTTCTTTGCGGGTTCCGGAGCCCGGGAAGCCCCACGATCTAGCTTGTGCCAGCTGGACACCCGGGGAAGCTGGTGTGAAGTTCAGCTGGAGCTGAAGCCTGAGATCCAGGGGGGTCGATGGTGTGAGCCCAGGTCTGAGTCTGAAGAGCCTGAGGACCGGGTTCAGGATGTTGGAGGCGCTGCCAGTGTGTGGAGTGTCTCCACGGTCTCTCACGTGGGTCTGTGTATCCTTTCAGCTCGGCGGGTTAGATGATCGTGCCCCTGCTGTTCTGGGGGAAACGGGAGGCGGGGACTGAGTGACTTGCTCCGCCACACAACAGGGAGGGGAGTGCAGCTGGATCCAGATTCGGGTCTGCCTCACTGTCGCTCACGGTGAGCGGTGTGTTCTTCAGAGGAGAGCGCCTAACAACTAGTGGGGAAAAAAGCTCTTAAAAAGAAATTATCGAGAAAGAGAGTGTGTGTGTGTGCACAAGCGGGAGTAGGGGCAGAGGGAGGGAGCGGGAGAGAGGGAGTCCCAAGCAGACTCTGTGCTGAGCAGGGAGCCCGATGCGGAGCTCCATCTCACCACCCCGAGATCACGACCTGAGCCGATATCGAGAGTCGGGTGCCTAACCGCCTGAGCCACCCGGGCGCCCGGGGAAAAGTGGCTTCTTAAGGCGGAGCCCCTTCATCTGCCCTGATGCATACTTCCCAGCCTACCCTGCAGATTTCAGTGAGGTAAATTTGAGCTATGCGTGCCCGAGAGGAAAGGCGTACATGTCTCTCCCGTTGCATCCATGCCTCATTGTAGCACGTAGCCCATGACATTGTCATTTTTATTACACTGTCGTCTCCTCACTAATGACTATGTTCGTTGAGGACACAACCTTAGTATTTCCCCCGTTTATGCGTAGCACTTAGGATAATATTTTGCTTAATGTTATTGAACAAGTAAGAAAATGTGGAATTAAAACAGTTGTGACAGCAAATGTTTAAATAAAAAGTAGTTTTTAATTTGGCCCGGCCCAAATCTTATTGGTCTTTTTGCCTTCCAATATAATAATTTTTAAGTTAGTTGGAAAATTAAGGGAAATGGGACCATTTAGTGATTACACTGCAATGTGTGTTCAGAGTGTCCAGACTTGAGCCAATGACTTTCTGTCCCACTGACGCTCATCAAAGACGATCGCATGTAGGGGCACCTGGGTGGCTCAGTCGGTGGAGCGTCTGCTTTCGGCTCAGGTCATGATCCCAGGGTCCTGGGATCGAGTCTCACATCGGGCTCCCTCCTTGGGGGGAAGTCTGCTTCTCCCTGTCTCACTCCCCCTGCTTGTGTTCCCTCTCTCGCTGTGTCTTTGTCAAATAAATAAAAATCTTAAAAAAAAAATGATCGCATGTAGGCAGTGTGGACAGACGTTGGGGTGGGTTTGAAGGATCATCCTGACCTCGCAACCTGAAGGTGTGGTTTGACAAATTTCACACCCACTTTGAATCCCTTGTGTCTGTGATTTTAGAAAAAGAAAGAGGAAGAAAAGTGATGGTTCTTTAGCTTTCCTTTATTACTCAGTGTGTCAGATAGTTTAAAACCATTTCTCCAGTGAAGCATTTAGCTCTGAGATGTAAGTTAATAAAGCAAACGCAGGTTTGGTTTACAGACTTTGCCTTAAAGAATATTACCATTTGAAGCTTTCAGAGTTTATGATTTTGTCTTTAAAATGAGGCCTTGAGGTGAGGAGGAGAGGGGGGGTTTAAAACATGGTTTGCTTGCTGATTCTCTTATTATTCAACAGCTGTTTATGGAGCACCCACCAGGGATTTCACGAGGGTGAAAAAGCTCGTTATCTGCTAAGTGCCAGGGCGGGGGGAGGGCTGGAAGACTCTCAGCAGTCAGAGAAGCATTTTTAGACACGTGTGTGTCATGTCACTGACCGTCAGGACAAACCCCTGACAGACCTTTAGGTCCTCCTAAGTATATGTCCCCTGATGGCTGGGACCTTGTCAGCTTCTCCATTCCAGCACTGGGAACCGTGGCCGGCAATAATAGGGGTTAAGTAGACATTTGTTGAGTTCATAAATAAGTGAGTGATTAACCCAGCCTGTAGTGCCAGAAAGACCTCAAAGGTGGTCTGGATCTCAAGACGCTTGCTCTCTGGGACAAGTTCAGACAGCCATTTACTCTTTAGAATACACTTATTTAAGATTTTGAAAATTTTAACTGTGCTTACTTAAAATTTTGCCAGTAAACACATACGCGCACACACACACACGCGTGCGCCTGTTCTGCCTTGAAGGAAGGAGAGAAGAGACATTTCACTTAGCTTTATGTTTCTCTTTATGCCTTGTCAGCCCAGAGCAATGACTGTGGGACCCAGTACCCCCTCACCATTCCCATGGGCTGTCTGCTTGGTGGGAGACTTGGGGTAAGGGATTCTGACCTCAGCCACGTTACGTTCGCATAGCAAAGGCCACGTAATAATGTGGTTTCCCTTTTAATTGTTCAGGGTAAGGGTAAAGCCAACTTCCCCTTGTCTCAATGTTAACGTTCATCTTTGTGTTGGCAAGAAAGGGGGCTCAGGCAGGTGGCCATTCCTGTTAGGGATCAGCTCCCTGGCCCCTTCCCCTCTCCTTCCGCCAGTTTCTCATGGATGAACATCTGGGTGCACGATGCGGAGCTGTTGACGTGCTTGAGAGGGGGCTTGCCGTGGAGGTGGGGGCGGGGAGGACCCAAGGACACAGAGACATGCAGCACTCATGCCGCGGCTGATGGGAGCAACCACACGTGTGCTCAGCGCCTGGGGATTGCTCTGCAGGTCGAGGCATTTCTCAGAAGTGCGTGACTTGCATTCTGCATTTGGAGCATTTGGAGAGGGGTTTTGTTTCAAAAATTTGAAGTTCAGTATGTAATTGTGAAATGCCTTTTCAGAAGAGGCACCAGTTAGCATGTTGTGCTCCTTGTATGTTGGACATAGGCTGTATGTCTCAGACTCATGTGGTCCTCCCTGCCCCAACCCTGAAACAGCCTTCCCCCTGAGAGGTCTGGTTGCTTCTACTGAAGAATGGTGTTTAGAAACCAAGACGTAGGAGGTGGGTGTGCTCATGGTACCGTGGTGCCATTGCTTCCCAGTGGTGTGGTTGATGGTTGCTATTAGAAAAAGGACATGTCTAATAAGGGCAGAGTTTTGGCCAGTGTCCCCTGCCGTGTCCTGTGTGTGGCTTCAGAGACGGCCTTGCGGAGTGGTGGAAATCCTGGGCGTGGACGTCAGAGTAACCTGGCCTCACCTCTTACCCACCCTGAGCCTCAGCGGCCGTGAAATGACCCTCCCCTAGTGGTAAGTGGACGCTAGAGGAGGTGACACGGCTGTCTCCGTCTTTTGCGTGTGTATCGGATCCTTGTAGCTGATGCTTCCACCGTTGTTTGGCCAGTGTTGGTATTACTATCTTCTTACTCCTTCTTTTTCTTTTTTTCTTTCTCATAATCTGATACGGAAGTTTTAAGAGAAAAATTGCGTCGCTATTAAAAACGGTTGTAAAGAGGAAATACTTAATGTACTCTTAGTAAGTACGGTGGGATGATCACAGATCAGTCTCTGGCAGGTTAATCTTTCTGCTGCGTCTTTATCTTTGCCATCTCTGTAAAGAGGAGGGACCGGTTTCTGCTCCTGAATGATGGCATTTGCCTTTACAGCAGTGGGGAAGTCGGCCTTGCCGTCCAGGTGAACTGCCGCAGCATCTGGCCCATCCAGGCTGAGACTGTCACGCCTGAGGCAGGAGGCAGCGGGGGTTGGGGAGGAATGGATTGTCCCCTAGCAGCTCTGGTTTCATTTTGGCATCCCCCAGAATTAGGTCACAAGCATTCCGGCTGTCGGAGCATTTCTGTATTTCTGGCTTCACAATGCCCGTTCCCCACTGGTATGTGAGGCGTTTCACCACGCGTGTGCGGTGTCGGGACCCTTCACCCAGGCGAGCAACCTCAGGTGGCTCTTTCTTTCTGTTGGTTTCGGACCCTGAAATAGGATCTTCCTGGTGTGATCACTTCAGAAACTCCCGCAAGGGCCCCTTACAGTTGGGGTCATCTGGTCAAGCTGCCTGGGACACGCTGTGACCTGCGGTGAGCTGGGGCCCACCCTGCGGGGCCCCCGGGGCTACTGTGTGCACGCCTATCCCAGCAGATGCCAGAACGTGATCACCTGCGTGCAGGAGTTGTGACCAGCCCTTGCAAACTGAGCTCAGACAGACGTTTTGGCGTGTCTTGTGAGCTCCAGAAGCTAGCTCTCCTTGTAGGATTTCTTGTTTCTGACACTGGTTGTCACAAATATAGAGACTCAGTGTAAAATAAGGTAACTAACTGCTATCTTCATAATTCCAAATATCTTTCGCTTTCGAGATTCTGTAGTTTTTAATGCGTGTGAACTATATAGGCCCAGCATATCAGTGTTAGTCAAGGACTTTTATGACCATTTCCCCCTACACAGTAAGAAACATATAGAGGGACTCCTGATTTTATAAAGGTTTTCAGTTTGATTATTCCAGTTTCCTATATTATTAAGTTATATCATAAAGAAGCGCTTTTTTTTTTTTTGAGCATATTCTGTGAGCGCTGGAGGATAGAAACACCTTATTTTTCTGACATCGGGAGATGAGTTTTTCCTGGATATGGGGCCAATTTTCTAAAGCTTTCCTTAAAATGCTACAATTATTTTTAAAATTTTAGCCCCTGATGTCTCTAGTCAAATAGGTTCTCAGTCGGGCACACGGTCTATAACCGAAACTTCTCTCAATGACTCAGGGTCCCGCTCCGTGTTCCAGGAGGTGGGTCTGTGATGCTGAGGCCACGGGGCGGGGTGTGCATGGGGCCCCCTCCCACCTGGGCGCAGATTGCCTCCCCACCCGTCACCCCTCACTCCCCACACGCAGCCCGACCCTGACCCGCCAGGCAGGGGCTCAGCGGGTGTGGTGCGGTGGACCAGGGCCTGGACGCCAGCAGGGTGGACGGCAGGGGAGTGCCACCCCCGCGGGGGACCGCGAGTCCTTTCTCTTGGGGCGCCTTGTGTCGTTTGTGCCTTGGTCAGCGGCCGCTGCCCTCGTTGGGAGGCTCGCTCTGTGGCTGACCCGCAGGTGCTCAAAGGGCTTGCCTTCCGTTTGCCCCGGCGCTTCTCTTCCCCGCAGATCGCCCCTCCGCTGCCTTGCACCCTTGTCGCACTTGGGTGTCCTTTCCCGTGTTTTAATATCTCTTCCCCCTACCTGAAGAAACCCTTTTTATTTAAAAACATAAATGTATAGAAAAGTCGCAAGAATTATGAAACTAACTCCTGAATACTTTCCAACTAGATGCATCGGTTGTTTACATTTTGCCACATGCGTGTTTTCTCTCTCTGCGTTATCATTAGCACTTTCTGCCGGGCCCTTGGGGTACGTTGCAGACAGTCATCCCCCTTGGCCCCTAAGCATGTCAGCTTCCCATCTGAGAACGAGGCTATTCTTCCACTGAAGCGTGGCGTGTTTATGAAATTGAGGAGACGTCACACTGTTGCAATCCTATCTTCAGTACACAGCCCATTGTCAGTGTAGTCCGCTCACCAGCACTGCGCTTCCCTGCGTATTGCCCGGTGCCAATGTCCAGTGCGGGATGACACGTGCATTTAGCTGCCCTGTTGGTCTGTCCTGCTTGAGGCCACTTTTCTTCTGCAGGATGCGATTGAACGTTTTCTTATCCGCATGTGGCTCAGGGGCCTCCGCTCCCTCAGCATGACCGCCAGGCTGGCATGGAAGGTCCTGGGGTTGGAGTCCTCGTCTCCCTAATCAGGCAGTGAGATCCAAGGTGACAGTGATGGACACGCTCAGAAAGCACAGAGGAGCTTGACTCTACAGCCCCAAGTCCTTGGGCGTTGCCCGAAGCTTGATGCCGTGGGCACGCGGCCGTGTGTCAGCTCATTTCCAGACTCTGCTGCTGAAAGAGCTGAATTGGGGAATTGCTTTCAGCTCTTTATCACGGTGGCGATCTTTTGCTGTGTAGGATTTCCCCAGCGCAGGCCGGTGCATGACTTCATTCTTTAGAGTACGCGGCAGCCCCCACTCTGGCTGCGCCCCAGTCCCGCGCTTGCTGTGCGCGCACCGGGCACCGACACGTCCTCCTCCATCCCCTCGTGCGGGGGGCGGCACGCCTCTCAAGAGCCCCGCGGGTGGACGGCTCCCCACGTGTAATCCTAACAGGCCTGTTGGTCTCTGGGTTGATCTGCAGGAATTCCCGGGGGGTCTGCTAAACCCAGGCTTCAGTCTAAATCTACCCCCTGATGAGGACGCATGGCCCGGCTGAAATGGAATTAAAATGACGGGTTCAGCTGGTTTCTGTGGGCAGCTCGCAGACCCGAGATTCCCTGCACAACAAAGTGCTGCAGGAATGCGCACAGGAATTCAGAAAATGGATCTTTTTGTTCACCATAGTCCTCAACGATGGGCGAGGAGGCAGAAACCATGCAGGGAGGAGAGGCGTCCCCTGTTCCGGAAGCCGGAGATGGTCCCCTGTCCCTGCGAGAGCCCGAGTCCTCTTTGTTAGAGCTGCGGGCTGAGCTGGGCCTTGCTGTCAGAGCAGGCTGCGCTGGCCTCCGGCGGCAGGGTCTCTTGTCTCTCCGGTCTGGGTGTGTGGCCCCCATGTGTTGGGTGCTGGGATCTTTTTCTGGAGAGAGTGGGCATGTCAGTCATTCTGAGTTGACAGTATGAACCATAACGGTGTGTGGCTCTCGGTGAGGCTGTCCCGGGGTCCCGCCACTGCCTGGCACTGTGGCTGTCCTCATTAATCCTTCCGTTTGGAGCTGCATTCATGCTCTGAGTTACTTCCAAAGTGCTCCTTGGCCCTCTCTGGCTTGGCTGATGTCCTCTGGTGCATGTGCAGAATTACGCTGTCTGCACCCAGCAAGTCAATCCAGCTTGTGTTGCGCTCACTCTTCATCCTGCGTTCTTTCTGTGATTTTCCACCTTCCTCCTTTCTTTATCCTTTCATCTCATTGAACGGAAATGAGGTCAGGCTTCCCTCGATCCCAGATTCTTCAGTCTGCACGTGAGGACTGGGAAGGAAGAGCAGGGTTCCTGAGCCTGGAGATGGATGTTGGTGACCCCATGATGCAGAGCCCCATGCCTGCCTCGCTGGTTACTCAGCGACAGAGTAGGAGGGAAGGAAGTTCTGGTGAAACACAGTGGTGGGAGGTAAGGGGACAGTGAAAGGGTCTCCTGGAGCTCGGGGTGCCTTACTCCCCAGCGCATCTGGCCCTTTTCGAGCACAGCCCTAGAGGACAGCACCCCACCCAGTGCCCTGGCAAAGTGCTTTGTCAAAACAGTTCCCTTCTCAAAACGAATTAACTTTTGGATTTAAAGACTTAATTTATGGAATTTTCCATCTCTTAATTTATTCAGAAAACTGAGGAACCACTGCATCCCTTAGATTACGTTACTAGAACTGGTGACTTCTCTGTCCTCCCAGGCATTTGCATTAGGACGTGGGCTGCATGGGGGTGGGGGGGTGAGCAGGGAGAGTTGCTACAGTTTTAGCCTCGGCAGAGACCCGCGCAGCATGGGCAGTTGGTGCAGTTACCTCCAGGGGACAGAGTCCGGGATTCTCCCCGGAATGGCGGACATGTCACTGAGAACAAACATTTGTGGTTCGCAACTCCTTAGTGGTTTTCTGTGTTCCTCCGTGAATAAGGACCAGAGTCTGTCGTTCTCCAGCCTCAGAAATGAATTAACCCAGACTCGTGAGACGTGTGGCTTCAATGCCAACTCGGAGCTCACGCACAATTCCTGATGGCGGAGAGGGTGCGGACACGTTCGCGAGCATTCTGTTGGGAGAGTCACCATAGAGAGCAAGCTGGGAATACAGCTGCTGGACGGACATTATGCCAAGCAGCAACAGGGATGAGGATGTTCTGAACTCTGTCTTCCAATACAACTTTTACAGATGTCTTGGCTCTGAAAAAAGTTCTGCCCTACTTTCTTTTTTTCCTTTTCTTTTTTTCTTCTTCTTCTTCTTTTTTTTTTTTTACAATAGTAAACATTTAACTGTCTCATTTTGGATTTTTTGAGATTTATAATTAGGAATTTATCTTTACTTGGTCATAACATAGATATCCCAAACTTGTATTTCTATACAGCTTATAAAATAACCCTAATAAGCATTTACAAGAAATGATCTGCAAGATGATACACCATTTTAACTATTAAGTTTACATTTTCACTAAATATGCAATTGATGAGGCTTGTCTTATCCCACACAAGAGACAAAAGTTTTCATTCATTTCATTCATTTAGAAAATAACTTTAATCCCATTGTGATGATCATGAGAATAACTCGGAGTTGCTCATTTGAATGCAGGTTTCAGCATGGGTTTTGAAGGGGGACCGTGCTTCAGTTTCTGTTAATAATCTGCTTTGTAGGTGGTCCACTGGTGGCCGGGGGGTTTTCCAGCAGTGACTGATGGCACAGTGCCCCCTGTTCTCTCAGCTGAACCTAAATTCCAGATCTGGGAGTGCCAGACTGGGGGTGTGATGTCACTCCTGGAGGTCAGAGCTCACCCTGGATTCACGGGAGCCTTTGTCTCTGGTCCAGGTGGTTTGCTCTCTGGTTTGGAGCGGGGGGGTGGGGGGGCGGGGGGGGGGACACTGCCCATTTTCTTTGTCTCCTTCACCAAATGCATGGGCGTTTTCCCGGAAGGTTTGAAGAGTGTATGGGGTTCAGCCAGCTAATGTTACCTGCTGGGGAGGTGTTGGACTCGTTTGATTAAAGTTCAGATGCACACCTTTGAAAGCAGACTCTGGCCTGACGCTTTCCATGTCAAGAGCGCCTGCGTGCTCATGAGGCCTGTGGGGCCAGGGTCTGGAGTGTGCCGTTGAGCAGGAAGTATTGATAGACTCTTTGCAACGCTTGACATGAAATACTGAGTTTATCACCCAGTCCTTGACAGGGAAGGTGTCATGAGGGAGACAGACTCATCGGGGGAAGTCGTTAGGACCGAGTGGAAAATTTAGAAGGTCAGTTGATTAGGACAGCTAGAAATACAGACCCTTGGCCTGGAAATTCCAGGTACGTGATATTAATTAGTGCAGCTGAATCAGGAGACATGTGTTTCCCCTGAAAATGTGTTGTTTGTACTTTCCTCCCCATTGTGTGAACTCCAGACCCTCGGGGTCAAGCACACCGTATTTCCTCTGCCTAGTACAGCAGCGGGACTGGGGACCAAGCAGCATCTCAGAAGCATCTGTGCGGTCTTGTCCAAATATAGGCTAGGATTCAGAGTGACGAGAGGAAGAAGAAGGTTTTAAAGTCCCACATTAAGTTATACACACATAGAAAACAAAAGTAATTTTCAGAAGTGTTCTGATTTACTGTAACTACGATCAGTTTGTCGACTGGATGGTTTATTTGCCAGTACTTGGCTGGGGGCGGGGGCAAGCGTATTTCTAAGTCCAGCTTCTCACTGTCGTCCAGCCATCCTGATGGTGATGCAGGGGTTTTTGCAGAGGCAGCTCATCGTGGAGAGAGCGAGGCCATGGAGTTAGGTCCCAGTTTGGAGCTCAGTGTCTCTGGCTGGGAGATACTGGGCTCTGCAGATCTGCAAACGGAGCACCCCTCAGGGCTTGGTGACATTGACTGAGAATCTGACAATTGGTTTCCAAAGCTCCGGCAGCACCTAGTAGGTGCTCAGTAGACATCGGCTTCTTCCCCTTCCTCCTCTGATGCGGGCTCACGCCATCCTGTTGAACATGCGGTGGAAGCGCATGCAGGGAGGGCAGAGGAGCGCGCCCCCGCCCCAGGAGAGCCCCGCAAAGCCACCGTCTGGTGGTCCTGAAGTGGGTCACGTCCTTGCCATCCTTGGTCGGCGTCTCAGGCCCTGCGGAAGGCTTGGCCGCCGGCTCAGACAGAGCTGCGTTTCCTGCCATGCCTGGGCACCGGACTGGGCTCCAGCGGTGACTAAGGAGTGGCATGTGTGCTGCTGGGGGGCGGGGGGATGGCCAGGGCCCCATGCCACCGCGTCGGTGTCCTTCACACCGGCCTCTGGTGGCAGATCCCAGAGGAAGTGGTGACGCAGTTTCAAACATCGTTTCCCACAGTGATAACGCTCCAGCCAGATGCCAGGGTCCCCGCGCCTGAGGCAGATCCTGGATGCGCCAGAATTCCTCGAGCGGGTCCCCTGCGGGCACATTCCCCAGGGTATCCGCGCTTTCTAGGAGTATTTAAGTCTGCATTTGTGTCTTCCTTCTCGGCTTGTCAAAGTTGGGCTTTAAATACATTTGGGGGAATCTGAGGAGACGCTTGATTTAAGGGCTTGGGAGTGCTTGGGCTGCTGCAAGTTAAGAAGTTCTGGGGCTTTCTTTCCCTAAACACAAGAAATGGGTAGAGCTTCAGAAGAATGTAGCCCCAAACCAGCATGCCAGCAGGCCCCCAAATCTGGTAGATGGGAAGAGAGCAAACATCAACATTGTCTTCCAGAGAATCCAAAATTAGAACCAACAGTGAAGAGCTTGGCTGTGGGTTTCCAGCGGAGGCAGTGGGTTCTGTGGGAGGACACAAGGGCCGTGGGGCCCCAAAAGTCAGGATGCTTGTGGTGGGCTTGCCGCTGTCCCAGGAGGGTGGGGTATTTTTCACATTTTTTTTTTTTTTAATTGGGACAAACATGCACAGCACAGAATTTACCACCTTAACCACATTAAGTGTCCGGTTCAGCGGCTTTAAGTCCATTCAGACTGTTGTGCAGCCAACACCACTTTCCATCTCCAGAACTTTCCATCTCCTCACACTGAAGCTTGGTACCCGTTAAGCAGAACCAGGTTAAAGCCCTCTCAGTCCGAGAGGCCCACGTACTGTGCTCATCCCCCGGGCGTCTGGGCAGGAGGGTGTTGTCTTGTGCTCTCGGTGCTGAGACATGGTTTTCGGTACGCGGTAACATGAAGGATGCAGGAGCCGGGTAGTTCCTGCCCCCCCCTGCGACCCTGGGCGCAGGGGGTATGCGGAGCCTGGCTCCCGGCTCTCGGGTGGGCTGCGTGGTGGGGTGGCGGCAGCCTGAGCGACGGGCACAGCTGTGTGTCCCGCAGGCAGAGAAGGAGGGGTCGCCTGGGCGCGTGGGGTTTCAGTCCGCGGCCCCAGCTGGGCCGTGCGTGCCCGCGGACAGCGGCTGACCTCTGGTTTCCGTGGCCCTGAGAGGAGCAGAACTCGATTCGAATGACGACGCGTTTTGATTTCACTTGATGTTTTACCACATTCTAAACACATCCTTGGAAATAAACTCTTGCTTTCACCTTTCTTATGAACCCGAAAGTATGAAAACCATTCACAGATGACTGGACAGCGCCTTTTCCTGTTGATGGGTGCTGCACACGGGTTCAAGGGGGAAGGCTTGTGTTCTGCAGCTTCCTGTCTAGTCAACAGAGTAAAACAAAAGAGGAAGGACGGACAGTTGGTTTCCTTCAACTCCTTAGGCTAAAATAAGATTTCCCATGCCATGTTGTGTCCCACCTAATTTTGTAGACAAGCCTTTTTAGAAAAGCATCATTGTGGATGAAACACTTTCAAACGGTTTGCTTTAGATTTGCACAAAGTTTAGAATAAATATGTCATGTTAGACTGGAGGTTGAGTCACGCAGGCGGTCACTGATGGAGCCACCCAGTTCAGGTCAGTGAGCTAAAAGCAATATAAAATAATGAAGGCTGGGCTCGTGGGGGAGGAAGGAATGGGGGGGGGGTGTTGAAAGAAAAACAAGGTCTGGAGAGTATTGCCCTAAAAAGGTAAGACATACAAACTGACAGGATGGAAAAACCCAATTGTGTGGGGCTCCGGAGGCTGGGTAGGGTGTACACGTGAGGGACAGACCGTGGAGGCCTCCACGGCCTCTGCGCAGGGTCAGGCGGGGTGCCCGGAGCCTCCGGGAGGCCCTAGTGGGCCCGATGCCACCCAAGCGGGGTGGGTTATGGTGCAGCTCTCTGACTTGCTCAGTGTTGGGAACCACTATTTTGGCGGATCGATCAAGGCTGCGTATGTCTTCTGTGTATTTTCCATTTTTAATGCTATGAAATGCATCTACCCTGAAACCCTACTGAACATCACTTAATCTTTACTTTTTTGAAGATCTTTAATAATTTAAGGATTTACAAAATATGTATTTTGGAAAGCACAGTGTATCAGGTTTCTTTGTATGGTAAGATTAGCAAAAGCTCTAGTTAAACTGAAAATTGAAATCTACAACTTAAACTAGTGTCACTTATTAGCTTCTTTATCAACTTATTATTGACATCAGCTGATAATCCCAGACCGTGTTTCTAGTGGACAGAAGGCACATGGTTGGAGTACATAGACTGAAATAAAAAATTCAAAGCATATGTCACTCTCTAAGTTAATATATTGGATTTTGGGTATTTTTATTTGTCGGACATGAATAAAAGGGTGTTAAGCCATAATTCACCCACTGTTGAAACCACCGGTCTTCTTTCTCCTGTGCTGAATGACTCTTGCATGAGGTGGTTGAAGAGATGTGCAGACAGAATAAATGTAACCTTTGAGGAAGCCCAGCCCAGCCCATTGTGAATGTGTTTTCAGTCTGTGCAAGATTATGAAGAGGAGTTTTAGTCTCTAGCCCAGTCAAGACAACTGTACTTCATTTAATGGCAAAACCAACAGGATTTGTTGGATTTCAGAAGTATTTTTCCAAGTTCTATAGAAGTACACTTGGGAATTGATTAAAAAAGGTGAATAAGAGTTTCAGTAGTTTGCGTGTCAGGAAGGAACATGTCATGTATACACACAGACGCGCCCAGAGACACGTAATGCTTATATTCCTCTGTGAGCGTGAGGTCAGGAGCAACCACCCAGTTTATACTGAAGCACTGATACCCTAGGAAGTGTGTGATTGGCCGGCAGACATTGCGATTCGTGCATTAATTAGGATGCTGTTGATTCTTAATGTGATACTAATTTACGACTCGAAATCCCCTTGATAATAAGAGAGCAGTGACTTGCGACACACGCGAGGGGCTTGTGATGGAATCCAACAACTAGAAACAAGTAAAGGAAAAGCAACTCAAAAGAGTTGGGTTATCACCTGGTATTTTATCTGCAAGTCACAAAGTGAGATGGCGTGGAGGCCCGTTTGGCCAGTGTGTGGAATCAGACGGTTTAACACCGAAATCCATGCCCATGCTCTTAACTGGAAGTTCACCCCCGAGAGAAAAACCTGGTAGTTGCCAGTTCGCCATGAGTTTGGTTGATTGCACCATCATGATTTTAATCTCTTACAGATTCCAGCTTTTGTGTATTGTTTCGTCAGGTTCTCCCTTCGGATATTTTTATGAGCTTCTTGGCATATCCATATTTAATTTCTTCCAGAACTGGCCTTGTTCACTGCACCCGGGGTATCTGCCCCATATTCCAGGAGCATCGTTCCCTCTTCTGGTCCCTCGGCTTCTGCCTCTCTAGTTTTCTCCTTTGTCAGATGCCTTGTTCTCCCAAATGCAGAAATGATAATGGGCTGCTCTAAAAATGGACCTTTCCTGCGAAGTTAGAGATGTGAATCAGGATTGGCAGTGTGTAGCAAAGACACTCAAGTGTCTCAAAGAAAGAACGAGCTGCCTTCCAGCACATGAAGGTGTTCATCAAAATGTGAAAATATAGTTATTGAAAGCACAAATGTGGTTTTGGTTTCCAATGCCATCCATACGCCTCCCCAGAAAGTATTTGCTTTGAATCGTGTTCATGGACCAGTTCACCCTGACTTAACATGGATTCTCTTTAAACTCCACAAATGGTAGTGAAAAGTTTTCTAGAATTTTCTACATGTTAACTTGCTTGATACGCATGGTTTACCACTAAAACCCATATTGTTATTTCCACAAATCTCCTTAAGCTCTGTTGTATTGTATGCACAGGAACTGTTACGGGGAAATAAGTATTTAATGATTGTGAATGGAAAAACATAGAAACTAGGGCTATGTGTATCTTTCCAATGGAAGGATCAGGGAGAAATAGAGTTGTAGTTTCCATATTGTATGTATTTCATTTTTATACTAAATTATGCGTGGCTTAAGTCAGCTTCATATTTTTCTTAACTCTCTTGGAAAAGATAAGGATTTCTGAAGTTGCCACACATTTTGTCAGCGGCGTCCTGTGTGCGTGGTTGCAGTGGGGGCTGGCAAAGCCATGTGCTGACTCGTTTCTCTCTGGGGGTGGGATTCTGCGGAGGGCTAGAGTGGGCGGTGTGGTTTGGAGATGATGCCTCTCCCCAAAGCAAACACATACGGCTGGCCTCAGAGCCATTCACGGACCTCCGAGGAGTCGCTGGGCATGGCCTCATGGCCGCAGTGTCAACGCCGGAGCTTGTCTTTGAGAAACCACGGCCCTGACCACTGGCACTTCAGCTTCCTCCTGTGGTTTGCCCCAGTTTCTCTCCTTTCACCCTAAGTGCTGGGTGGTGTGTGTAGGTGGGGCTGTGAGAGCCCCACTCCAGCCGGCCAAGGAGCACTTTTGGTTTCCTGCCCACGATGTTCCATCGATGCCCGAGGGACTTGTTGGAGGTTTTAGCTGAGGCCCTGCGGAAATGTGCATGTGACCTGAGAGGATGTCACCTAGAATCCTGCAGATGGATCCCTGACCTTCCGTCGGAGGCAGAGAGCGCTTGCTCCGTTCATCCAAGAGTCCGTGACGCGAACTTTCTGTTTGCAGTTCGATCGAGTTTTCAGACCCGGTTTCAAAGATACAAATCAAGGAGTGGGACCCTTAGGGGGTGATGTTTCCTCTGCAGCATTTTGGAATCCGTCATTTATGGAGAGGATGAATCTGCTTTCGTGCAGTGGCTTGACAGACGAGTCTGGTGCTGGAGACCGAGGGCGGTCGGGAGGATGGTCACCTGAACTTCGTTCTGCCTGGGGTGGGTCCAAACATGCCTCTTGTTCTGGAGCCTGCCCCGAATCCGACAAGAAAGGTGAACAGCTAACAGGACTGGCGGTGAATGTTTGATGCGTACTGTGTGGTTAGGGTCCACCCCACAGGAAACACTCGGTGCCGCCGTCCCTGTTGCGGACGACACTGTGTGGCTTTGCCATCACCGCGCGGGGCCGGCTGCGTCCGAGTCGTGCGCAGACCTTCCCCAGGCGGCGGTGTGTGCCGCTGGGGTCCAGTCCTCTGTGGTTTCCAGACTTCCTCCACCTCCTCTGTGCTTCTCATCTCTGCCTGTGCTTCACACTGCTTCCTCCGGGAAGGCCACAGGTGCCCCCCCAGGCTCTGCCATCTTCCCTGCGTGCCATCGGCCCGCCACCCCCGTGAAGGGCGGGCCCCGTCTGGCCCACCCCGACCGGGCAGGCTTCCTCCTCCCCCCTCGCTGCATCAGCCCAGCCCCCCGTTTGCCCCTCCCTCTGTTCTCCCAGTACAATCAACAGCCGTGCTCCTGAGGTCTTTAGTTTTGTGTGTGTTCCTCCTTCCAGCCTGGAACATACTTGCAGGAGGGAGCTGTGCCTTATGCACCATCTCGCACATCGCCGTGGCCCGTAAATGCACGTCACGCAAGCTTCTGTTCACGTCCGTACCTCTAGGTGGACATCTCATGGGCCACTGGCTGAGATGGAGTTCGGGGATGGTCTGTGGGATCTGTATTACTTCTTGCTAAGGATTTGCGTGATTCCTTGCATCCATGAAAATGA
This sequence comes from Leptonychotes weddellii, assembly GCF_054177405.1. Classification (NCBI taxonomy): domain Eukaryota; kingdom Metazoa; phylum Chordata; class Mammalia; order Carnivora; family Phocidae; genus Leptonychotes; species Leptonychotes weddellii. Next base: position 174,046,547 of record NC_138371.1, on the reverse strand, counting down.
ATATGATTATGAATTAAAGTTTGATAAGAAGACATGAGATATACAGTTTGGCAGAGAATAGAAACCCTTACATGAAATTAGTCTAAGTGACAGAACCACCAACCAAGAAAATGAAATCCGTTACCATCTCCTATCATAAAAGAAGACACATTCTTTCTTGCCCACTTCCCTCCTCCCCTTCCCTCCTTCCTTCCCCTTCCCTTCCTCCCCTTGCCTCCCCTCCTCCCCTCCTTCCCTCCCCTCCCCTCCTCCTCCTCCCCTCCCTTCAGATGGGACCAGGGTCCTTGCACTCAGGCTCACTGGAGAACTTTCCCTCCCCTCACCACACCCAGCGGAGTGGCAGTTCCTGTGCTCCTCAGTCCCTGACCCCTCTGCTCCCCTCCCCTGCCTCGCCCTGCCCCCGCACCCTCTTCTCTGAGCTTGCTCAGTCCACAGCACCTGCATGCTAACCTCGCTGGCAAGCAGGGAGGGCCTTTGTCTCCCTCAGTTCAGAACTTTGAAATGCCCCCAGTGGCCTATTGGAGAGGAAAACAGAAATCCCCTTGCCTGCCATCCGAGGCTCACAGAGCTTGCATTCACCCCGCCCGCCAACATGCCCTCCTCCTGCACCCTTACCTTACTTAAGGCCGCCTCGGTCCTCCTGATCTTTCCTCTGCTGAGAGCGGGTTCACGCCTGAGGGTTTGGGCGCCTCCTCGTATGAGTCCTTGAGAGCGTGAGCCTGTCTGAGCCGCCCTGCTCTCCTGCCACGCACGAGGACAGTGCCAGCACGGAGTGCGTGCTCATCACACCCTGCGGGGCGAGGGCGCAGCGGCTGGTCCAGCGGGTGCACCAGACCGTTGTGTGTGCAGAATTCCACAGAAAAGCCGCGCTCCCGTCTGCTTTTCAGAAGGAGAACATACCCTGTCAGGATGGAAGCAGAGAGAGGTGGGGGGTCATACAACTCGGATCACATTCCAGACCGAGACTGGGGGAGGCTGGTGACGTTGCTAATCTGAGGAGAAATTTGCAGGGATCTAAAATGTTTAATTGTTGCAGGAAAAGCAGTGGCGATCTTGTGGCCACTGGTTTAGTGAAGCCGCATGTCAGTCGTACTTGCAATATTTCGCTGGTCACTTAGGTCACTAGGCCCATTTTAAGTGTGTTACAAACCGTAGGGGTCCCTAAAGGATCAGGAAGTGGAGATAAAAATTGACTCCATTTTTTGATACTCAGTGTCACGTGAGTCTTCGCGCCTGGGTGCTGGCTCTCTGTCATTTCCTTAGAACACATGGAGCCTTCAGGAGATCTTCTCAAACTGTCCTTTTGGTGGGAAGACTGCTCAGCGTAAATCCCTCTTGACAGCCGCCCCGTGGACGCGCAGTGTGGCGTTGGACTAGCCTGCTTGTTGGGAATTTTTACTTAACGTAGCAAAAGGCAGTGCCTTTTCTGGGTCCCAAAAGGAAAAGCACCCGAAGTTTTCACCAAGTGTTCTTTGATCACAGATTTAGAGTGGGTTAGGAGTTTATCTGAAGGTATATGCCGGGAAGGGGCTGGGTGGGGGCGGAGGGCACCTGTCGCCACGGTAGTTTGAAGGTACTGTGTTGTTGCGATGTCTCCAATACTGTGATACAAGGAATGGGGACAAACGATGTGAACCTGGGGCTCCGATTCAGGGACAGGCAGCAGCATGGTCCACGGGCTTCTTGGGCCCAGGCTTCTTACCACCCAGGCCCGGAGCGAGCGGGATGTGGCCTGGGGCTGCCCACTCTCCTTTCCCCCACATCCCCTCCAGCCTCCCCTCTGTCCCCTTCCCTTCCTTCCCCCCCACCTTTGACTCTCCATCCAGCCCTCTGCAGCATTTCTGACCGAGGCCCTAGGTAGCTTCTCCCACTGCAGGGCGCTGGGGAGTAGGATGGGCGTGCAGAACGCACACAGCACACCGGCCTCAGGACACGTTTCTGAATTAGCCGTGAAGCTCGAGCCTGCACGTACAGTAGATTATGCTCTCTTCTGTTCACGGCTAGGGATTAATGGAGAAGGCACTGGCTACATCCAGTCGTCAGACTTTATGTCTTCCAGGAAATTTGCCCTCACTTTGAGATAGCATAGCATAACATACTTGCAGGAGGGAGCTGTGCCTTATGCACCATCTCGCACATCGCCGTGGCCCGTAAATGCACGTCACGCAAGCTTCTGTTCACAAACTCACTGATTGGTGTCAGAGTTACCGGTGTCCACGGGTCCCCGCAGAAGTTAGGAACAGGAGGCCGTGGTTCTGCAGGGAGTCAGCTACTTACGCTCAGGCCATGTAGCTAAGACCTCAAAATTCGCTCCCCACCAGCCTCAGGAGCGTGCAGTCTCTCCTGTCACCTTCCCACTGGCACCCTCCTGACCATGTCCTCCACCATCTCTCCCTCATTCTGCTTTCTTCCCGGGAGAGTACAGCTCCCTATAACTTCCTTTGAAACATGTTTTTTTGGTTCTGTCCCAGTAACTGGTGGTGTCCCTCCTGTGCCCCAGCACTCGTCCCACACCCCGTCTTTGCTCTGCTTCATCTCTCATTGCCTCTTTCTTCACAGCAACGCCCCCTCCCCATGTCCCCCGCCCCCCCCCCCCCAGGCTGGCACCAGTAGGGACCCACTCTGCAGATCTCTGTGAGCACTTGGACAGGGCGCAGGGTCCCTCCCCTGCATCTGTGGCTCACCGCTCACCTCCCTTGGAGGAGGCATTACCTTTTGCCTACCCTGCTTGCTCTCATGCTCAGTGCCACACTCTCAGCGTCCGGGCCTGCCTGGCCCGCGTCCAGTGCACAGTGGATGCTCACCTCCCATCGCCCATTGGGTAGAAGAGAAGTCACACGGGGTACTGAGACCAGGGGTGAAGGAATGGATGGCTCAGGCCCACGTGGCGCTGCTTCCGTCACCCCCGCCCCACCCAGTGTGGGCTAGTCCTGGGGTGCAGAAGGAAGACATGAAGGTGGATGTCTGACAGGCAGTGGCCAGGCTGGGGCATGGAAGCAGTGAAGTCTGGGTTGTACTTTGGAGCCATAGAGAGAGGAAAGATGAAAAACAAAAATAGCCAGAAGAGCTTCATGGATTCAAACCCAACAGAGACTTGCACATTTTTCCGAAGTTGGAGAAAATAGTCCAGCTTTTTTTTCTTGCCTAGCCGGGTAAAATGCACTGTTTTTTAACAGTGGCTAGAAACTTATCTCTACCTGCGGCACTGAGGAGTCTCCGGGGAGGCAGGTGGGTGTGGAGGGGCCAGCAGAGGGGCTGCAGGTGGGACCCTGTGCTGCGCACAAAGGCCTCGGGAACTTGGGGACGGTCGCCAAGGGCAAGAATTTTATTGGTGGAGAGTTTCCCCTCCGAAATTAGGAAATGTGTTTCATCTGGGGCTGAAGAGCCCCTGAGTCCACGCCTTCACCCAGGGCAGCCTCTTGCTCTGGAAGAACATTCGGGGAGCGACTCAGTGGGAGGACCCCTGGGCTGGACACTTTGCCCAAATCAACTCCCCTGCATTCATGCATCAGGCCAGTGAGTGGGCAGCACCGGGGAGCCCCTGGCCTCCCAGTTCTCCCCTCCAGCCTCACCCCACCCCTGCGTCCCAGCGGACACGCTGGCCCACCAACTCCTTTCACACAGAGACATCTCAGCCACTGTCACGGGGCGGCTAATTATAGTCACATCTGCTCACAGCTGGACAAGACAGTGACCTGGAGGTGAAGTGCCGGCCCCAGTCGTTCCCTCTGGCCCATTCCGTTCCCCAGGCGGGGACATTTAGCCTCCGTCCCCACCGCGTGGGGGAAAGGGCACAGAAGACCTGGAAGCACACAGATTGTCTGGTGGGTGAACGGGGAACAGAGCCATGATCCCGTGCTGCTGGGCAGGCGAGCCGGGCAGACGCCCTCACTTCCTCTGTGCGTGTGGTTTGCTGGGAGCCACCCGTGGGCCCGCAGACTCTGGCCCTGCCTCCCACGCACCGTGCTTAGTCAGAGATGCTCATGTCACAAGTTCAGTTTGGTTCTCAAAGGTTTCATACTAATTTGTTTTCTTGCCAAGAATGTATCAACACTTGGGGTTGTTTTCAGATGAGAACAGGAATATTTTCTAAGTCCAATAAGTAGTAAGGAGATTTGGTTTCCATGTTTTCCGTGATTGAACAGAACAGAAATGTTATTTTATTTAGCTAAATTCTGCTTTCCATTGGGTTAACAATGGAGAATTATCTTCACATCTCTAACATTTATCAAAACAAGATGATGATGATATTAATTAAACAAATGCAGACGAAAGCCCATGGATGGTGAGCTCCTTGGAGATTAATCATCCTTATGTCCATCATGCCAAGCATACTTTTGGAAGTTCATAAATGGTGCACAAATGTAAGCTTTTAAGAAATTATTATTTGTATTGCAACATCTGGCTTCTATTTTGCTAATAATTTTTAAATTCAATGCACACTTCCTGGGGGGCAAATTTTATTGAAGAAATATGTAAAATCAGAGGGACACAGCTCAGTGCATCTTGCACAAACAGAACACACCCACCAAACAGAAGCCTGGAAACCCCCCGGGCCCCCTTCCCCTCACTAATAGCCCCCGAGTGTAGCCAATAAACCGTTTTCAGCTTTGTATAAACAGAGTCAGCCGGCTTGCCCTGTGTCGCCTGGCTTCGGTTTGCGCGGTACCGTGTGTGAGATTCAGCCCGATGTGGCCGCCTGCACTCGGTGGGCAGAGGGCTGCACTCGGTGAGTGTGCATCTGTCCGTCCCTCCATTTGTGGTGTAGGCTGCTGTGTAGTCCTGCTAGGGACCTTCCTGAATATGCTTTATTTTATTTTACTGAAGTATAACAAAGTGCAAAAATTGTAAGTTCACAGCTCAGTGAATTTTTGCAGAGGGAACCACCCACCTGTGTAACCAACCACTCTCGTCAAGCAGAGACCAGCACCCCGAAACCTCCCTCCTGCCCCAGCCTCTGGCTTCTTTCACCCTGGGTAGTTACACCTGTTCTTGGAGTCAGTGCAGCGGGACCAGACAGGGTGTGCGTTTCAGCTTGAAGTTTTAAGCTTCTCTTTCAGGGTGGTCCTCTCTGGACAGTGGGCATGTGGAGGAGTGGGGAGCCATTTTGCAGAACCTCGTGGCAGGAAGCAAACATTTAAAACAAGAATGACCAAAAAGAGCATGTACTAGTTAAAATCACAAACCGGATGGAAGTTAGGAAATTTTAATGTTTATTATACTCTATATTTCTTTATGATGTTTTAATACCCCAAAACAATGTGAGTGCTCTTGGTGCTTTTCTTTGGGTGGTCATCTTTGATTTACCACATCGACCCTTTTCTGGTAAGGAAATAAAGTGAAAATAGAATTGAGACGATCCAATTCTGGTGGCATGTGATACACGTAAATGTTTAATTAAAACGGTGTCAGTGGTGAGAGTGCAGGAGCGGGTCTCTGATGATGTCCCTGTCGTGCGCACACGCGCGCCTGGGGCCACACAGCAGGTGTGGCATCGGCTGGGAAAGCCCACGTGAGGACGCTCGGCCCCAAGACGCTGCCCAGTGGTTGTCCAGCGTCTGTCCCACTTGACAGACCCATGGGGGGGCTGCGCGTATGGAAGCTCCACTTTTGGTTTCTTCACACTTGTAATTTCTACCCAAGTAGCACTGAAACATTCCTTTCTCCACATATTTCTTTCGTTGGATAATTATTCCAAAGATTCCCTGAAGAAGCACTACAACCAGGAAGAAATTTAGGATGGTAGTATCACCAGAAAACTATTTTGACATTTTGCACAGCACGGGGAATGTACAAAGGAATTTGAAAGATAAGCTGTTTAGACTTGGCAGATCTCCACATGTCCCTATTTGGTGGGATGTGAAACACATAAAAATTGTTAAAGCAGTGACGTTAAAGCTCTACCTTCCATCAGAAGCAGGGAACAAGTCAGGAAATCAAGGACTTCACTGTTAAACTCACTCCAAATATGCCTTCCTACAGAAGATACGTCACAGCAGATTAGCACGGCAGAGCGTGTGTGTGTGTGGGCCTGTGCTCCGTCTCTCTCACCCACACACACTTGCCCACGCACACGCGTGCACACACACGCAGACAGCACAGCACTTGGCATCCTTTGGTTAAGTAAAAAGGCGCTCTCTCCCCTGAATTAGCGAGCCTTCCCCCTTCCTGCGTTCCCACATGGAGCGCTCACTTTAATGTTGAGAAGAGCTCCCTGTTGGTCTGAAGATCAGAGGAAGACCGGAAATAGGCTTCATTTCAAGCTAAAGTCACTGACCTCCATCATTCCCCTTCCTTCTTTGGCACTCGTTCTGCATATCGTAAATCTCTGGGAATTTTTAGAACTTAACATACTTTACAGCATTAATGCTGATGGCTTGACTCTCTGGAAATCTTAAATCGGGGCAAGGAGGAAAATGGGTATAATATTAATTATTTTGTCATGTGCTGAAACGTACAAAGAGACTGGAGCAGACTGGAAATGATACTTGTTTTAGGGGCTACTTCGTTGTACCTTTTGCCTTCCTTTCACATCGTATTTTTTAGTTTCGCTTAAAGTGGCTACGGAAGTTTGTGTGAGCTTGCGCCTCTGCCAGACTTCACGGAGAGCTAATGATGTATTTTCCTCTGTTCAGCTTCCACTGGAGGTAGCCTCTTATACTCTCGTGGTAGGTTAGTGGCTGTAGGGTCTGCTGGGAAGAGGCTAGAAGGACCGTCAGGAGTGACGTGGTTTTCATTTGGTGGTTCTGCACCGTTGGGGATGTAGATGTGAAGTATTCCTGCCGAGAGCTGTCTGGGGTTCTCCTCTCCCCGTGGTCTGGGTGACCCCTCTAGTGTTGGCCGTGGATAGCCCACTTCCACAAGAGAGACCAAGGCTCACAGCTTTCTGACTTTTTGGGTCTTCAGCCACATACCCATTTTCAAGTGGAGGGTGTCTGTGACCAGCTTCCTCGGCCGTGACCTGCTGCTCGGGAAGAAAGCACAGGCTTTGCTTTCGGTACTTAGAGTCCTCCAGTGAGGGGAAAAGCAGGAAAAAGAAGGATGAGTACTTCACAGAATGTACACATTCTTCCCGTTCTAGAATCTGGAACAGCTGGATGGGAACTGGTTGATGGGGCCCAGTATGTTCCAGACGCTGGGAAAAATGAGCAGCCCTTATAAACTCCCTCAGATGTGTGGCCAGCAGGGAGCTGCCGGAGTCTGTGAGACCCTGCTCGTCTTTTGATTTTGCTGAGGTCCAGATGCAAAATGTAATTCCTCAGGAAATCACGACATTTGTGACATAGTCTTTAACACATTAGATCACCAATGACATTTTGAGTTTGAGCAACATACAGTTCATTCGCCCTTTTATACTTCGTAATTCACTGCGGGGAGTTGAGACGTGCATCGCTTAAGGCTCTTATTTTAATGAGCTGTTGCAAAGTCATGCATTACACCTGATTGAAAAGGGGTCCTTAGAGCGTCACTGGTGTTCTTTTTAGCAGTGCACCCTCGGATCACAACTAAAATACCTCTGTGTGCCAGGCTGATATCCAGCATGGGCCATTATATCACAGCGATGTTAAGGACCAGAGTAGTGATATTTCAAAATAGATTTTAGGGGCGCCTGGCTGGCTCAGTCAGAGAAGCGTGTGACTCTTGATCTCCGGGTCGTGAGTTTAAGCCTCATGATGGGTGTAGTGATTACTTAAATAAAAACATTTAAAGAAAGCAAAATAGATCTTATTTAGCAAAGTAAACATGCATCTTATGATTTTTGTTGGTCTAAAAATTAGTGTTTTTTTTTTAATGGGGCCATTTACGTAAAATGCTAGGCCACCCAGAATGTGAAACAAAAATCATGGCCTAAAAATGCCTTTAGTTCCGAAAAGCTGACCATAACTTAGGTATCATTAGAATGATCAATTCTTTGGAATTGTCTTTACGGGCCAGAATTGGTAATAAAACTTCCTTAAAGAATAAAACAGATAAGGAGCCATGAATGTCTTTTGTCTGGGATTTTTTTTTTTTTTTTTAACTTTGTTTGATATATAGTATAAGCTGGTGGGGGCAGGGTGAGGATCTTTTATTCCTATGATAGAGCCTATAATAAAGGCTTTAGTCCTTGATTTCTCATCTCAGATTGCCCCCAAAGTTTGCCATGACCTGCAGCCTTGGCCGAGATAAAACTGGCCATTTGTTATGCACGCACGCGGGGTGTGTTTCTGTCGCAAAGGCACAAGAAGCAACTTGACCCCAACATCCACAGCCGTGGCCCTGCAACCTCTTATCTGGTGTCCCTTGCAATGAAAGCATTTGCTGAGAGCTTAAGGGAACAGTTCCAGGAAATTCATGTTTATAACTTCCCTCAAATTAAATGGTGATAAGCTTCTGAGATTTTAATCAGCATTTCAGAAGAGAAAACCCAGAATCACCAAATAGCCATTTTGAGCTTCAGTTATGTGATTCTCTGCCTACTCTGAAGTTTAGAAGAAACCACATTGACCTGTAAAGTAGACAAGCCCGTCCCGCTTCAGGCTGTTCTTGGGTTTCGGCCAACTAAGCCTGGGTGGTAGGTGGATGTTTCTTTCCTACCAGATAAATGAGTCTTAGCCTGGTTGATTTTTCCTTCTGGCATCTGTAGGAGTGGGATGGGGTTTAGCAGAGTTTAAAGAGCAGAGGCGTGTTCCTGAGCCTGGCTCAGGAGCAGGAGGAGAGTTGTAGGGCTGGGCTCGGGGCGGGGGAGGGGGCGAATAGACTGACCCGGAGCCCCAGGGACTCGCCCGCCTGGCTTTTCTGGTCTGGGGGCCCACCCAGCAGCTCCGGGAGCCCCCCACATCCCTGGCCGGGCCCACAGTCGGCACAGTCTCCTCTCTGGAGTGTTTACTCATGGTGCTGTTAGTGAGGCAGTCATCTGTTGGGAGCTGACCTACCCGTGTGGCTGCATCGTTCTGTACACTGTTATTCAGGCTGGTTAAATGGCCGCCAGCACGACCAACAGCCGACCACCAGAGGCCGGGTAGTCACTGCTCTGTTTCCTCCGTTCTAAGATGCCCATATATTAATGCTTGAACAACTCTGAAGCTCCCGTATGTCTTCACAGTTGATGGTGAATCATTGTTTCATCAGTGCTCTGCTTTATTTCCCAGCACAGGTCTTCCAGCCTATGCTATGTCAGATGAAATATGGTCCACATCAAGCTTGGTGGGACTCTGGGCCAGCCCTGAGTGCTCTCAGGGTCCCTGGGGTGGGCATACAAATAAAGGCTGTGAGAAGCATTGGACAGGTGTTGCAATAGGGACGTATCACCCACCCTTCTGGGAGCCCGGGCGGGGCGCAGCCAGCCCTCAGGTGGGGGATGAGGCAGGAGATGGTGATGTGTGGGGTACGTCTCTTGAGTCTTTGAGTACTTAGCTTTGGGCATTTTGGATGAACCTTCTGGAGAATTTTGACCTCCCCTCTCTGGAAAACTCTCAGTGGTCACCAGATTTAGAATGTTGATTTGATTGATTTAGAATGTTAGGAGGTTATAAGATTGCATGCTGAAAGTTGCCCCAAATGTGAATCAGGGAAAGAAACAGACCCATCATCTATGGAGTCTGTTTGGACTGTTGTCAATTGTCCCCATTTCCAAAATATAAAATTAATAACAGCTTACTGTCTTGGAGGCACTTGTTCAGATTTCACTTTATTGAAGTAAATATCTCCAGATGCAGTTGTTTTATGCAGAAGATCTCCATGGCAACAGGGCTAAGGCTTGAGTACATTGTTAAAAAAATAGACTTCACATGATCACAGTACTATTCATAGTATTGTCTTATGTTTGAGAAACTATGATCATTTGAAGCAGAATTTAAACACACATTTTATATCAGACCAAATACACAGCCTCTAATAAAGCTTATTAACTAAATTTCTTCTTGTCACACCCCGTTATATTCTGTCTACGACACCTGTGTCTATCTTGGTGTAAAATTTGGGTTTGACTAAGAGAATTGCAAATGTATGTAGGCACCATCATACTTTGATCTTTTAATGGGTTGGCAGTTTTACATAATGGAAGTTGGTGTCAGCCTCGTTAGCATGTTATATTGAACCTCCAAAGTCGTATTTCACATCTGTAAAATGGGATGGTAACACTTACCTCATGTGACTGTTAGCTGGTCAAACAACATGATAGGTGATTGTAGCATCTGGTGGGCTTTTGAATACATTAGTTCCCTTCCTCTCCAGCTTTTTTTTTTTTTTTTTACAGGATGCTACTTTATTTTATTTTTTTCATCATGATAAGTGCACTCCTTAATCCCCATGCCCCCACCCATCTCCCCTCTGGTAACCATCAGTGTGTTCTCTGGAGTTAAGAGTCTGTTTCTTGAGTTGTCTCTCTCTCCCTTTTTTTTCCTTTGCTTGTTTGTTTTGTTTCTTAAATTCCACATATCAGTGGAGTCATATGGTATTTGTCTTTCTCTGACTGACTTATTTTAC
>NC_138371.1:173945059-174035980 GCF_054177405.1 Leptonychotes weddellii | reverse complement strand
TTTTTGAGGAACCTTCATACTGTCTTCCAAAGTGGTTGCACCAGTTTGCATTCCCACCAACAGTGCATGAGGGTTCCTTTTTCTCCACATCCTCACCAACACCTGTTGTTTCTTGTGTTTTGATTTTAGCCATTCTGACAGGTGTGAGGTGATACCTCATTATAGTTTTGATTTGCATTTCCCTGATGATGAACGGTGACAAGCATCTTTTCATCTGTCCATTGGCCATCTGGATGTCTTCTTTGGAGAAATGTCTGTTCATGTCTTCTGCCCATTTTAAAAATTGGGTCATTTGTTTTTTGGATGTGGAATTGTATTAGTTCTTTATATATTTTGGATACTAACCCTTTATTGGATATGTCATTTGCAGGTATCTTCTATTCTGTAGGCTGCCTTTTAGTTTTATTGTTTCCTTCACTGTGCAGGAACTTTTGATTTTGATGTAGTCCCAATAATTTATTTTTGCTTGTATTTCCCTTGCTTCAAGAGACATATCTAGAAAGATACTGCTATGGCCGTATCAGAGAAGTTGCTGCCTGTGCTCACTTCTGGGATTTTTATGGTTTCAGGTCTCACATTTAGGTCTTTAATCCATTTTGAGTTTATTTTTGTGTTTGCTCTAGGAAAGTATGGTCCAGTTTCATTCTTCTGCATGTGGCTGTCCAGTTTCCCAACACCATTTGTTGAAGAGTCTGTCTTTTTCCCATTGTATATTCATTTCTCCTTTGTCAGAGATTAATTGACCATGTAATTGTGTGTTTATTTCTAGGCTTTCTAGTCTATTCCATTGATCTGTGTATCTATTTCTATGCCAGTACCATACTGTTTTGATTACTATTGCTTTGTAATATAACTTGAAGTCTGGAACTGTGATACCTCCAGTTTGTTTTTTCCAAGATTGCTTTGGCTATTTGAGGTCATTTGTGGTTCCATATAAATTTTAGAATCGTTTGTTCTAGTTCTGTGAAAAATGCTGTTGGTATTTTTATAAGGATTGCATTGAATGTACAGATTGCTTTGGGTAGTATGGATATTTTAACAATGTTTGTTCTTCCAATCCATAAGCATGGAATGTCTTTCCATTTCTTTGTGTCATCTTGTATTTCTTTCATCATTTTTTCCCCCCTTTCATCAGTGTTTTATAGTTTTCAGAGTATAGGTCTTTCACCTCTGGTTAAGTTTATTTGTAGATATTTTATGTTTTGGGTATAATTGTAAATGGGATTGTTTTCTTAATTTCTCCTTCTGTTGCTTCATTTTTGGTGTATAGGAATTCAACGGATTTCTGTACATTGATTTTGTGTCCTGGGACTTCACTGAATTCATTTATTGGTTCTAGTAGTTTTTTGGTGGAGTCTTTTGGGTTTTCTACATATATTATCTTGTCATCTGCAAATAGTGAGAGTTTTATTTCTTCCTTACCAATTTGGATGTTTTTTATTTCTCTACATTGTCTGATTGCTGTGGCTAGGGCTTCCAGTACTATGTTGAATAAAAGTAATGAGAGTGGACATCCTTGTCTTGTTCCTGCCTTAGGAGGAAAGCTCTCAGTTTTGCCCTATTGAGTATGATGTTGGCTATGGGTTTTCCTATGTGGTCTTTATTATGTTGAGGTATGTTCCCTCCAGACCTACTTTGTTGAGGGTTTTTTGTCATGAATGGATGTTGTACATTGTCAAATGCTTTTTCTGCATCTGTTGAAATGATCATACGGTTTTCATCCTTCTCTTGTTGATGTGATGTATCATGTTGATTGATTTGTGAGTATTGAACCACCCTTGCATCCTGGGAATAAATCGCACTGATTGTGTTGAATGATGTTTTTAATGTACTTTTGGTTTTGGTTTGCTAACATTTCGTTGAGATTTTTGCGTCCATGTTCATTATGGATATTGGTCTGTAGTTCTCTTTTTTGAGATGTCTTTATGTGGTTTTGGTATCAGGGTGATGCTGGCCTCATAGAATGAATTTGGAAGTTTTCCTTCCTCTTCTATCTATTGGAATAATTTGAGAAGAACAGGTATTAACTCTTTAAATGTTTGGTAGAATTCGCCTGCGAAGGCATCTGGTCTTGGACTTTAGTTTGTTGGGAGTTTGTTTATTTATTTGTTTGTTTGTTTATTTATTTATTTAATTACTGATTCAGTTTCATTGCTAGTAATTGGTCTGTTCAAATTTTCTATTTCTTCCTGCTTCAGTTTTGGTAGATTATATGTTTCTAGGAATTTATCCATTTCTTCTAAGTTGTCCAATTTGTTGGCATATAGGCTTTCATAATACTGTGTTATAATTATTGTATTTCTGTGGTATTGGTTGTTATTTCTCCTCTTTTATTAGTAATTTTGCTTATTTGGGTCCCCTCTCTCTTTTTTTAAAAGGAGTCTGGCTAGAGGTTTATCAGTTTTGTTGATCTTTTCAAAGAACCAGCTCCTGGTTACATTGATCTGTTCTATTATATTTTAGTTTCCATATCATTTATTGCTGCTCTAATCTTTATTATTTCCTTCCTTCTGCTGGGCTTGGGTTTTGTTTGTTCTTCTTTTTCTAGCTCCTTTAGGTGTAAGGTTAGGTTCTTTGAGATTTTTCTTGCTTCTTGAGGTAGGCCTGTGTTGCTATAAACATCCCTCTTAGAACTGCTTTTGCTGCACCCCAGAGATTTTGGGCCATTGTGTTTTCATTTTCATTTGTTTCCATGTACTTTTCAATTTCTTCTTTGATTTCTTGGCTGACCCATTCATTGTTTAGTAGCATGTTATTTAACCTCCATGTATTTGTGCTCTTTCCAGATTTTTTCTTGTGGTTTGATTTCTAGTTGCATGGCATTGTGGTCAGAAAAGATGCATAGCATGACTTCAATCTTCTTGAATTTGTTGAGGCTGGTTTTGTGGCCTAATATGTGATCTATTCTGGACAATATTCCTCTTCTCCAGCTTTTATTACATGCTTGGGTTCTTTTCATTCAAGCTTTTAACTGAATTAAAAATCAGTTCTTTAAGGTTGGGCTTAACATCAGCTCCTTCATTTATTTCCTCTTTGCACAAATGTTTGTTGCATGCTTGTGTGTCCTTGGGAATTTGAGGGACAAAGCATGGACTCTGCTCTCCCAGGTCCTCAGTTTCCTTGGTCTCAGGTCTGAAACTCCTAAATCAGGATCATAGCCTTGGAAATATGGGTGATGTCCTGTTAAAATCATCTCTGGGGAGGCAATTTCAAAAGTATAAATGACAGCCTTCCCTTTGTGGACCAAGTAGTGCTTTGATTTGCTCTACTCCAGGCTTGCTGTTTCATCTGTTAGGGCAAGAGAGAGAAGCCACAGGGCATGTACGTGATAACCCCATTAGAGTAAATCTGGATCTCATATTTTAAGGTTGTGTTCATAATAACAGGGTAGGACATCTCCCATAAATGGGTGAAGATGCCAAAATCATTTCAATTAAAAAAGTGACCTCAATTTGCAAGAGTTCTTCTATTTAAAGACATTTTCCTCTTCTTCCAGGGTGGTTGTGCTGGCTCTGGCTGTGGGAAGTGTGACTGCCATGGAGTGAAGGGACAGAAGGTAAGTGGCCAAAGCTTAAGTAAGAACAGTTCGTTTTGAATTGCCATCAATGTGGAAATCATTAGAAACGACATTAAACCTAACCCAATAATCAGCAATTCGTGTTAAAACCTTATTACTATTTTAATAATTTCCCCAGAGTGATACAAATGAAGCAAAACCATGCTTAATGTGGTGTCTAGGAAATCTCAACAGCAGTTCTCCAAAGACTCTGATAATTAGTGGCAGTTAATGGAGAAAAAAGGGATTCAGTTTATTTCCTTTTCTGATTCAAGAAGGAACATATGTATTGGCAGAAAATCTGTTGAGCCAATAGTATTCTTTGGAATCCATGTATAAGCATAAAACTTAGCATTTCTCTCAAAAAAGAAAAAGTTTCTATTGCACCTGTGGGCCTTTATTCAAATTAGTATTTTTAACCAATTTTTAATTCATAACACGTTTGTCCAGATTTATTTATAAAAACAGTAAATATTTACTGTTCCCCAAATGCCAAATAAAATATTTTTTTTCGAAGCAAGTGCTCCTCCCTCCCATGTGAGAATCATTGATCTGGATAAATCATTTTCATTGGAGGGCAATCCATACGTGCATTTTAGTTTTTTGCGAGAGAGGGTGCCTGCCTGGTTTTCCCCAGCAACAGTGCAGCGTCCGGAAATTGCCTGGAGCGGTCCTGGAAACCAGGTGTGGCAGTGAGAGGACAGGGCCTGGAAGCCAGTCAGCCTGTTAGTGGTGGGGGCCTGAGGCAGGTGGAGAGGGGAAGAGCCCTGCTCTCCAGCCGTGGAGGGTGTCAGCCCGGCCAGGATGCCCTTCCCTGGCCCCTGGGCTGCTGGAGGCCTCTATCAGGTCACAGACTCACTCTCGAAATTCAGAGAATTCTGCAGAGAAAATGGTTTTGTTTCTTTTTAGCCACTTGCTGAAGTACCAACATTATTTTTTTAAAAAGATATGCTCCTAGTTGGTGACACCAGTGTTACCTGGATAGTTTTTGAATAAATGCAGTATGTGAAAATATATTGATATCTTTCAATATCAACCGTGTCAACTATAACTCACCTTCACGTTCTGTTCATCTTCTTATTTGGCAAGTGTGCATTCAAAAGAGGGATTTTACAGTAAAGGCAAGTATGTTCATACCACAAAGAATCTTTTTTTTTTTTTCCTTTTGGTCTAACTTGAATTATATACATAAGCACACTGAACTAACAAAGAAATTCTTAAAACTATAAAAAGTAGAACCTATGTCAACAAAGGGGAAATGAAGGCCTGTATCAACACCATTGTGTTTTTCTTGTAACTTAAAGCATCCAGGGTTGGAGGGGCAGGGGTCGTGTGACTCACTCTCAAAGAGAACACAGTCCGTCTGATGACTTTCAGGGCTCCCCCCTACCCCCCACCATCCAGCAGCTGCAGACCCCTGGCACCCCCCCCCCCCATAGCTCTGGCTTTTTAGACTTCCTATTCTGTGCATATGCTTTCTAGCCGGCTTCATTTTCATTTTTACCAAAATCCACCCGTTAATATGTAACCGGGTAGACTGATCTAGGTAGAGCTTTCCAGGTATTTTTGGCTGAGTTTAACATGACTTGAGGACAGCTAGTCAGGGCCTTGGTTCAAACATTGTTAGAGAAGGCAGGGCCACGTCTGAGTCTCGGGCAGCATCTACACCCAACCCCGCAAGGAAAGGGTCTTGAAACATTTCTTTTCAAAACTAAGCATTGAGGAAATACTTGTGGTGGCTGGTACGCTCAGATCTTGACCAGGAAACGTGCTGTAGGGCCAGCCTCCCACTTGGGTCCTGGAAGGTCTAGGGGGCATTGAGGGCAAAGATGTGCCATTAGACTGTGCTCCTTCCTTGTGATGAGGGGTCAGGCCAGCCTTGCACTGTGACCAGCCAACCTGGGCCTTGAAATTGGAAAGCCCCAGCGCTCCCCTTGGGTTTGGGTGGAAGGAGTAGAATTCTGCTCTCCCCCTTGCTAAGCCTCTAGAAGATTTCCCAGCAAGTAGACCAGACATCCGGGATCCAGGCCCTCCATGACCTTCCCTGGCTGACCCCACTCTCTCAGCACCCAGTCTCCACCCACTTTCGATTTTCTACATTATTCTTAAAGAAAGACTATTTAAAATAAAATACCTGTAAGCTGTTGGTTAAGCCATCTGTTTTAAAAGACTGTAATTGTCAAATGGATTCAGAAGGCCTCTTGAAATCTAGGGGAATAGCCAAATGGTTTAGTATTATGTCCTTTCAACAAAAAGTGAAGATCTGTCTTCTCCTCTTGAGCAGAAATATTTCAGGTCCCATGGTTCACATAGCAGGCATGACCAAGGAAGAGGTCCTTTCCCCCCATGGAAGGAGGACATTTTAAACTTCCACTAATTGTCTTGGAACCGATGTTAAAATAATCAGTGCAATGGCCTGAGATAGTGGAGCACAGCTGAGCTGGGATTTCAGATGCGGGGCCCCCTCTCATCCCAAGGTCAGAGAACAGAGACATTTATTCTCGGCCAGCACATAAGTGAGAGAACTTGGTCCTTCTCCACTGCCACCCATTCTCAGAGCGAGGCCTGGACATGCTGCTAATCAGGTGCAAATGCAAAATGAACCAAGGGTTTAGAATCACAGAACTTCAGTCTGGTGGTTCAGTTCACAGGCCTGCTTTTGAGCTCCTGCTGGATGTCTTCAGTTCTCCTAGGAGTTATTTGGCTATTCTCTAATGTCTACAAGTTAAATGAATTTTGACCTCTTTTTAAAAGTAGGATAACATGAGCCACATAACTCAGAAAGAGTTGAAGTTACCTAAGTGGGACAGAGTGTCAGCTGCCTTAGAAATGTGGAAATCATGGTTTCTGAGACACGTCTTTTCCACATCTCCTTGAGGGACACTTTCACAGATTGGCTGTTTAGAATCCACTGACGGACACTGGAATGTCTCCAGTATCGATTACCAAATCTTTTTTGGCTAAGTCCTGTTTTCCATGGAGATGTCATTAGTTGGCAGAATGTCTTCTATTCTCCAGATACCATAAGTAAGTGTTAATGCAGCAGACCTGTGGCCATGTTTCCATCCCACAGTTATCGATCTAACCCTGGGTGTCTTGCTCTGAGTTCAACAGTTGAATTCATGAGGCTTTCACAGGACTTCAGGGCCTGGCAGTATTGTTTGTTTTCCCACTTTCCTGGCTGGCGCTCAGATCTTCAGATGTTTTCTCTTAGGTAATTAATTTGGTTTGTACACAATGGCTTTGTGTTCTTCCAGGGACCTCAGCACTGTGGGAATGTTATCTACTTAAACTGATTAGCGTTTTGAATGCTTGCTTACGCAGAAATAGCCAAAAGTTAAGCTCTTCTTTTGCTTGATAACCTGATTTTCTCAACTATGTGAGATAGTAGGAAAGACAACGCATTCCCTAGAGCTACTACTATATGCTTGGGAATTGGCTATTTACATTTTGCCGAAATGGAGTTTATATAAGAAGTCTTTCAGATATTTTCACCATGGGAGCCCACATTTATGTAAAGCTAGCATTCTATTCTGTGGCCCTGCAGCATTCAAAACAAGGAACTCCAAGTTAAGCCAGAGAGGGGAGAGGTATGCCTATGAAGTAACTAACAAAGTTAATTAGGAGCAAATGATGGCATTGCAGGACAAACAGTAGAAAGAACAAATGGTACAGTTGTTCTGAGAAAGGAGCAACCCTGAGGCCCAGAGCCCTAAAAAAGAGGGACGGCTTCCCAGATGAAGTAGGGTGCAGGTGTATTATGTGTCCACTAATGCCCCCACCTTGCTTGGATAGAGAGTAGGGTCACCTGTCACTCACGGGCATAAGGATGCACATAGAATTTCCCCACACTAATCCCAGAAAACAGCTCTCATGGCCAGTTGATCAGTATATCCTAAAAAAGGCTTGGTGGTTCCTAATAAAGTGACTCTGGAAAGGGATAATCTTAGCCACGGTCTTGGGAGTGGAGTCTTTGTTACACAGAATTATATTATTTCTATTACATAACGAGAACTGTGTGGGTATCTTGCAACTTCTCAGTGTACTTGAACCTGCTGGTACCCCGATCCTTGCCAGCGACGTGGGGGAGAAGCTCACTATGCTGTTATTGCTGAGTACGCTGTCTGCTCCACACTCAGGGGCTGCATGCTGCTGCTCGGTGATCAGATAGGCCAGCCCCAGATCGCTCGCAAAGCAGAGAATTTTGAAAATGGAATTTGTTTTTGTCTAAAATGTGTGCCTTATCTGATTTTGGAAGGGTGGAGAAGTCTGGCCAATTTGGAAGTGGTTCTGTTTTGGGCCCTGGAAATCTGGGAAGTAGTTCATGTCACTCTTTTTTTTTTTTTTTTTTAAAGATTTTATTTATTTGACAGAGAGACACAGCAAGAGAGGGAACACAAGCAGGGGGAGTGGGAGAGGGAGAAGCAGGCTTCCCGCTGAGCAGGGAGCCCGATGTGGGGCTCGATCCCAGGACCCTGGGATCACGACCTGAGCTGAAGGCAGATGCTTAACGACTGAGCCACCCAGGCGCCCCATTCATGTCACTCTTTATGCGGGATACTCTTTTCTCTTATTACAGGGGATGCTTCGCAGCTTTACCAGCCAGTTGGTTACTATATACATTTGCCACAACCAGTAACCATCCCACCTCCATATAAACCTGTCTGTCTGCATCTTAACGTTAAATTGTAGCTTCTGCTAATTCACAACAGATCTCGGTAGGACAGGGAAATCCTGGCTTTGGGGTGTCAGAGCAAGAAAGCAAAGAGTTGATGTGTATTGAACATCTACCTTGGGTCAGGCACAGTGCTGAAATTTTTTAATGTGTATTATTATTATACCCATTTTCTAGTTGAAGAAACCAACTAGTCCAGGGTTTCTGAGTTTTGGTACTATTGACATTTTGGGTGGGCTAGTTTTTTGTTGTGGGGAGGTCCTATGCATTGCAGGATGCTTAGCGGCATCCCTGGCCTCTGCCCACCAGATGCTAAGAGAACCTTCCACTCCATTTGTGGCAACCAAAATGTCTGCAGATTTGGCCAGATGTCTCCTGGGGGCGGGGAAGAAGGGGGAGCAAAATCGACCAGGATTGAGAGCCACTGAAGTAGCCCCATCTCTTATAGGGAATTATGAGGTAAGCAACAGGATTCAAGCGCTAGTCGGTTCCCATTCAGGATAAGAAGACCCTGATCTGGGAGAGCCCAAGGAGATGAACTCATGGTTCAGAATATCCTCAAGTCTTGGGCAAGCTCCTGTTGCCCTAAAACGGAATCCACGGGGTATACACTGCGCTGCTGGCCACCGGCCAAGGAAGAAAGCAAAGCCTTTCTCTAAATGGGTAGTGAGGGAAGGGATTGCTGGACGACCACAAAGAAATGGACCTATTCCTTTGGGGCCACAGGCGGACCTCCCAGTTCCTGTTCCAGACAAGCGTCCACTAGGTTAAACAGATAACCACAGGGAGCCCTCTTGTCTGTGACACAGAGCAGGTCAGAGGTCCTGTGCCCACATCTGAGCCCCACTCCCCACTGGAGGCAGGTTAGGGGAAGCCTGGTCGGAGTAATCCACCTTCGCTCACGTTCGGGGATCTTCATTCCATACAGCATTCAGAATAAAACCTTGAGGGGAGGGTTTCTCGGGCCAGTGTCAGAAGATGCACGAGCATCTACGTGGCGGGGATCGTGGTGCCCCGACCCCTTCCTTCAGGAAGTCCTGGCACATTCTCTGTCCTGTAGGAAATCCATCACTCTGGTCAAGAGGGAGTCACTCTGTTACTTACGTAATGGGCATACCTCCTTGATTTCCCAGGAGGCGAATATGGCCACATTTCTTATGCATTCTGGACATGGTCAGAGACGAGGGTCATCAGCTTGTTCCTCAGCTGCGTCTACAGCTGAAAACAGGCATCCTCTCTTTCCACAGGCTGCTCAGAGTTGCCGTGTGACAGTGAATCCGTCCACGTGCACTTCTCAGCCGTTACTTTGCCAGGCGCTTTGAGAGATAATAAACAAGTATTTTTAGGGTCTTTCTCTCAAGGGCACAAGACATAAGAAAAAAAGTGCAAAGAATGCTGTAAAGCTAGTCATATCTAAAGTCAAGAGAAGAGGCAAAACTTCCCCTCTTTCTGTGTGCCATTTTACATTGGCAATTTTCCATCAGCTGCTCTTGGCAGAGACCTCACCGAGCCCGCTGGATGGGAGTGTGGGCATCAGCCTGCATGTCTTACGGCGCTCAGAAATGCCTTAGGATCTGACATTGCTTTAACGATAAAGGATCTCACTTTCTTCTATGACCATCAATATAGAGCCTGCTCATATTCCTCTTTCAATATTAAGTGAAACTTTTTTGAGACAGGGACTACATTGAATGGGTATTTTTTGAGAATTCAGTAGTCTTCAATTTATTCATGTATTTCATTGATCTTTTAATTTACTCATGGCTAATAATAGAAATATTTTTAGCCATGATTTCATTATGAAACAAAAAATACTAGAGTGCTTTGTATGTTATACTTTATATAATGACTAATTATTCTCTTTTCACTCTTAGTATAGAATTACATATACATATTATATGTTATCTTATTATTTTTTGTCAGGGTATTGAAAATCTCTTTCCCATAAATTAAATTATATTAACCATTGTTCTAAATATTAAAGGTGTCATATTTATCCTAGAGAGTTAATGTTTTCCTCAAGTAAATGAAAGTAAATATTCTTTGTGTAAATTCTTTGAAACTTTGGGTAAATTAGCTGATCTGGACTAATAATGAATCGTTACTTACTAAACACTCTGTGAGAGGCACTGCACTGCATTTGAATTAGTGAGAATTTCAAAATCTAGTATATTTAAAAATAAATTCCATTTTTCTACTAGTAAGATTTGCAATATATACAGTCAAAATGCAGAAGAAAGTGCTACTTACCACAAAATATTAGGTTTAGTTAATAAAATTAAGATTTGTTTAGCGTATTTGAAATAACTTCTGCTATTTTTGATACTGGTAGGATATCTTTTTTTTTTAAAGATTTTATTTATTTACTCGACAGAGAGAGACACAGTGAGAGAGGGAACACAAGCAGGGGGAGTGGGGGAGGGAGAAGCAGGCTTCCCGTGGAGCAGGGAGCCCGATGTGGGGCTCCATCCCAGGACCCTGGGATCATGACCTGAGCCGAAGGCAGACGCTTAACAACTGAGCCACCCAGGCGCCCCTGATTGGATATCTTTATTTTTATAAGTGTTTTTGAGCATTTCCGAAAGGCAATAGTGTGTAGTTTGGCCTTTCCCCAAACAATGGTCCTAGGAGCATCTTGAGATGTTAATAGATGTTTCCTTTGGGATGGAATAAGGAAGAATGTTCCAAGGACAAATGTGTTTGGGGAACACTGAGTTATGGCTTAGTGGTTGTTTGTTGTTTCCATGCTGGGGCATCTCAGAATCTTTAATAAGCTTCTGAGCATTCAAGGCTTGGCATAGCATGTACCATTCTCCAGATGCATTTGGTCATAGACCCTTCCATCTCTCAGGTTAGGGAGGGCCTTTAGGGAAGAATGTCATTGTTGGATTAAAGCCCCGATTCTCGTGGGAGCTCCACCATCTACCAGCTGAGGGTGTCTCATCAAGTCACGTCAACCAAGTTACCCTAAGAAAGAGGAAGGTGGCCTTTGACCTGCAGTTTCCCAGAGCTGCTAAAAGGGTCAAGTGGAAGGCATTGTGCCTAAAAGCACTTGGGAAGTTGAAAATGTCATATATGGGTACGTGTCAGCTTAGCGATAGCGGAATTTTAAAGTTGTGTGAATATGGGGACAGGATCTGCTGGCTGGTCCAGCTGTGGGTGGGTTCCTGGACGGAAAGACAGAGGTGGAGCCCGCCTGGTAGGGGCATCCCAGTTCCCACGTGAAGTCTGCAAAACCAGAGACACGGACTGGTTACACCTGTGGCAGAAGCTCTCCCAGGACCTCAATTAAAGAGATGTTAGGATGTTTTCACAACCACAGAACCATTGTTAGGCAGCATGTTTATAGCTTTTGGATGCTTTTGGTGCAGGAAAAATGAGATGCACTCACTTGGGAGGTCTGTCTGGAAACACCATCCAATTTCTAGTCAGTGTTGTGATTTTATCATCCATTTTCAGAATCCTTATCCCTTAAAATATGAGGGGAACCAGCGCTCCCTTTATGCATTCCAAATCCCCCTGCAGGGTTTTCTGAGCTGCTTTTCCTGACATGCGTGTAATTATAGGCGTTGCCTGAGCGCCTCCCCTCCCCCAGCCAGCTGTCCCTGTTCTAGAGATTTTAAAAGGGGAACCTCTGAGAAATGTCCTTTATTTTTGCCATGGGAGGGACCAAGCACTCCACATGCCTACTCTAATCACTTTGGGAACAATTGGTGTTCGCTGGAGGGTCCGATGGCATGTTCCTTCTCTGCCCGTTGGCGGATACTGTGGGCTAATACATCTCTTTTCCTTTTCCATGTTTTTTCTGGTGTCTTATAATGCCAAGATTTTTTCCAGATGTCTCCTATTTCCTATTTCCACATATTACACATGACTCATCATCTGGCAGAGTCCTCATGAGAATCAACATGGGTTCCCACATTCACCTACTTTTGTCTTTTTTATCGTTCTTTGAAAACAAAGAATGTTTAAAAATGTGCTTGAACCCAAGGGTTACAATGGTAACAACACGCCACAGGGAAGTCACTACGAACAGACCCATGTTCAGTGGGTTTATCTTATTCTGCACACAAGCCAGGTGGATGTCTCACGTCGGCTTTGGACACCACGGCAATACTCACTCTCCCCTAGCACAGCAGGGACTGTGGGCTGTGCTGCCCCCACTTCCGTCCCTCTGCCTCTTTCTCTCCACTCCATAAAATCTGCCCCTTATCATGTGCTTCTGAGACATGTTACACTCGTGATACATTACAATCATAAAAAAACTGACACTTTTTTATTTGCAGCTGTATTTGGAACACACCTCATCCAGTGCAGCTTTAAAAATAGTGATTTGATCTTGTTTCCATGTTTAGAAGGAGTAGCAGAAAATTAAATTTCCTGACTGGAATATTGTGTCCGGTGACTTTTAAAGTCCAGAATACCTCATGTGAGTGGACGATGTCATCATGGTGCTGGGCCCCGATGGCCTTCGTCTTGACTATGCATGGGAAGAAACAGTTTTTTTTGGTAAATAGGATCCTGAGAAAACATTGCTTGTCAGGAATGTAGCTTTTAGACACAGCAACATGTGACTGTTTTAAATCAAGATCAAAGACAACGTAAACCAAACCCTGACAAATGAAAATGGTGCATTTGGGTTTTCCTCCTGTTTGTTGGTAGAGTATCACGAACATTGAAAATATGTTTCCAGACCGCACATAATGAGGCGAAGGAATTATGTCGTGTGGGCGTGGAGAGCTGCACCCACAAAGATGATATTAGCAGAACCTGCATCCTTGTGAAGTGGCTCTCAGCACAATGCACCATCAAACAAAGGAAGAATTAGTCAGCGGTAACGAGCAAACCAGATACCGGTGGGAAGTGGTGCCCCTCTGTCTTCTTTCCCCTTTGGCAAGTCCATTAGAAACGTTAAAGATGCAGTTGAACACGGTCTGGTCTCCACGGTGGCTGAGCCCGCCGCTTGACCACACGGTTTTATAAAAGTACGATGCTTATCTGGCCCGAAGATTTTAAATTCCTCCCCCATTTATTCATAGGGGAGTGTGAGGAGCTAACAATGAATGGTTCTTGGCTGGTTGCTACTCTGCCACCATGACATCATTCCTGGCTTCAAGTCCTTCAGTAGGGGTTCTCCTTCCTTAGCATGAGGGGTGCTGACCCGTGTGCTTACAGACCAGCAGACAGAGCGCTGAAAGGTGCTTCTGGTAATGAAGAGTAGGCCCGAATCTCTTACATGTCTTGTGTGATCGTGAAGTTCTATCCAAATGGTATTTGATGGATGTCATCGAAGCACGAGACGACCATCTGTGACTTCACTGATTCTACGCAGGAAATCCACGTTGTAAGTTGATGTGAATTCTGAGAATTTTAGTATCTGGCTAACGGCTTGATTTTGAAATGGCTTTCCCTAGAAAGATTGGTGAAGGAACGAAGTTTATCTGTAGTAGGTCCAGTGAATTTTTGGAGCCGGAAAAACAATGTCAGCCATCCCACCCCACCCGCCCTTCACTCTGGGGGTCTTTCTGAGCTTCTGCTTTGTGTGGCAGTGTGCCAATGGTCGTAGGCAGCGGTTAGCAGGACCGGCGTGACGCCTGCCCTCATGGCTCTCACGGTATTGGCACCAGTAACCCCAGACTGGACATTTTGCCGTCAGCCGGAGGGAGACAGTACTGTGAGAGCGAGCCCCGTAGAGACCAGAGTTGAGCTGGAGTCTTGGGCCAGGGAAAGGTAAGCCGAACTTGCCCTGAGCAGGCACCTAAAATTCAGGCAGCACGCTCAGGGCACATGAGTTAGACCCCCTCATCTTGTTTCCCTGTTTTCCATCACATTTGCCCTGATCTGGGGTGGAAAACTCGACACTTTGGGAAACTCCCATGGATGACAGAACCCCCTGCACTCCTCCCCCTCACAGTCTTACTTCTGCATATGAGACCCCAAATCGTTAAAGGACATATTTTTATGAAAGTGAAGTTATTTGTCAAAAAGCAGAGCGTGTGTCTTTCCTGTCAGCCCTTGGGCTGGGACTCCTGCCTCTGGTCTGGTCAGTGTCTCGTGGACCAGGGTGGAAGGCACCAAGACAGTCTTGCTCCCAGACTGCTTCCTAACCCAGGAGGCCAGGAGATGCTGTACTTTCTCCTGCATCGGGACACAGCACCTTTTCTCCTGCTGGGTGCAGAAGTCCTCCCACCCTGGCTGGTGTGGCTGGAGAGTGTTCGGCGACGCTTCTCCTCTGTAAGGAGCTGCAGCGGCAGAGGTCTGGCGTCTCAGAGCGAATACAGAGGCCCCTCGTGAAGCGCGGTACCTCCTCTCATTCCAGACCACACAGGCTGAGCCCTGGGAGCCCGGCAGGGAGGCTGTGACCCCGCAGTCTCAGGAGGGCCCGGCGGGGGCGTCCTGGCTTCCCGAGCCCTGCCTCCCCTCCGGGTGTGGGACACTCAGTTCTCTACACGAGACGGGGACCCGACGGCTCACTGAATGCCTGGTCTGCCGGGGCAGACGTAATCTATGGCCGGGGAAACGTCCGGCAAAAGCTAAGAATAACATTCTAAGTATGACTTGCAGTCATGAAGCAGAGCAGTGTTGGCTTTTTCCCTATGGACGTGAGATCGCTGACCTGTGCCGAGCAACCCGGTCCTTCGGGCCCCTGTGGGCCTGGGGCCATGAGCGCCGGAGCCGAAGCCCCAAAGGCTGTTCGACTCCCTCGGGCACTCTGGACACGTGACAGCGCTGGGGGGGAGTTCAAAGCCTACGCTGCGCAGGCACCAGGCACCTCTTTTTCTTTCCTTTTTAGAAATTTGGCTCTTCACCTCCCTCCCACCTCAAGCTTCTATTCCTTTCCCGTTGCTCACTGGCCCTGCACAGACGCACCTCGTGCACCTTCCCGAGCCTCACGGCTCGGTTCCCCGGGGCCTGTCTGCGGGTCACCGGCCGTCAGTGTTCATGCGCGTGTGAGCGCACGCAGGCACGCATGCGCACGCAGACGCGCCTGCGTCTAATACACACGCGCGCCCCATTTCCCCCCCCCATACACGCATACGCATGCGCATACACGCCCAGCCAAAGATGGCGATGTCTGGCGCCTGTGTCTCTCTGGTGTTCTTGTGATTGAGTGCGCATTTCTCAGAGAGTCACTCTGATCAAAGTTGAAATCTCCAAGGGGAGGATGGGGCGCTGGGCGTCAAGCACTTCCGGGTCGAAGTGCCGGAAGGCCTTCCCGGTAAAGGCCGGAAGGAACCTTGGCGCTGGGCCGTTCCTGACCTTTCTAGAGTGAAACGCTGTTGTATCGGAAGGAGCTCTGGTATGCGGTCCACGTCAGCGGGGTGGGCTGAGCCGAAGCCCGGGAAGGTCAGGCCCAGACTGGGTTAGTGCTTTCCCAGCCGACGTCGGCTGGGCCGGTGCTTGCTCACCGAGGTGTGCGGAGGTCGGGCCGGGGATGCCGCCGCTTCGGCCGCCGTGCGCGCAGCCGGCTTCTCCAGCCTGCTCACGTGAAGCTCCGAGTTTGTTGAGCCCTGTTCGCCATCTGCTTCTCGTGCCGGCGTTCTGCTTTGAAAGATGTCGACATCCCTGCGCGGGAGTCCGCATGGCCGGGCAGCCGAGCCGGGGCTTCCTCCCTGGCTCCGCTTCCCCTTTGCGAATCTGTTCGCGCTCCGCACTTCATGTCTGAGATTTTCCTGAGGGGTCGACTATGAAAGGAGCTGAGACAGCTGTTCCCTGGTCGCCCACCTGGCGGTCGTTGCTCAGGTGTGGCCTCCAGCTCTCGGGGAGGCAGCGAGCCCCGAAGGGGAGGGAGAAAGACGTGGTAGTTATGAAACCATTCATAGGAGCGGTCGTGAATGCCTTTCACGCCTCACTCACTTGCCTTTATAACGTTCTGTTCTTAACCCAAATGTGACACTGAAGTTCCCCACCTTGGGGGCCGCTCCTGCCCTTGGGAAGCGTCCCTTCGAGGCTCTCCGCCTCGTCGAGGGACACGTACTGCAGCGTAGTGGAACAGGTGTCCTCCTCACGGTGTGAGCCGAAGGACCGTTCTCCGGGTCAAGGGGTGCTTCACACAAAGGGATCTCTACTCAGTGGGGGAGGTTTACAATTCTGTCGTTGTTGTTTTTAAGATTTTATTTATTTGAGCGAGAGCACAGGCAAGGGGAGTGGCAGGCAGAGGCAGAGGGAGAAGCAGACTCTCCGCGGAGCAGGGAGACCGATGGGGGGCTCGATCCCAGGACCCTGAGAGCGTGAGCTGAGCTGAAGGCAGACGCTTAACAACTGAGCCATCCAGGCGTCCCTAAAATTGTGTTGTTTGAAAGGAATCTGCTTCACTCGGTGGCGGATGAGAGCGCACACATGTCCTCTTGCATCCTGTCAAATATTTGGTTCCTGGCACAGCCCTCTGTGTTCCATCACATAGTTAAGTAGAAGTTCTAGGAGGCTGTAGGCAGTCTTATTTCAGAAGCAAATCGTTTGTCATTTACTCCGCAGTTATTCCATTCAGCTGTGGTTGTGGGGCTCCGTCAGGAGCAGTGTCTGTTTCCTAACTTATGACTTCAGATGGGTGGGTGCCAGGAGGCCCAGGTGGATTTAGGGGCCTGGGAGGGGCAGGTGAGCTCCTTGTCATGACTGGGTGTTATTCTGAAATTCTGGACCCAGATAGGCAACCACAGTGTTTTTACATGGAGTACCAAACAGCTGTTAGATGATGACTCTTCATCTGTTTCTAAACCCAAGGTGCTCATTCGCCCTGGGGGAAGCATTGACTTTGGAGCCTACTTATTCTTTCAGAGATGCTGGGTGGGTTCCCACTGGTTGGGAATTCCCATGGGAGCTTTGAAATCTTGAAAATAAGCACTTTTATATGTGGGGCAGGGGACAGGGGAAGGCCACTTCAGGGTATTTGGCTGATCAGCCTCCTCTTACCAAAGAGAAATCGAGCTGGTCATTGTGTGGGATGCCAGAGTGGGGAGCAGAGGGGCAGGGCAGGAGGTGTGGCCCAGCCTTCCTCTTCATGCACTCCCCCCTCCCCCACATCTACACTTCGGGTCATCTGTCCTCTAATTTTTTTAAAAAAATTTAAATATGGAATACAAGATAAAATGTCACACATTCAATTCTACAATCTGTAACCTATTTTTTATGAGAACATTAATTTCTCCAGTTTACAAACTGTAATGCAATTTAGGCAAATTTCTGCATCTTCTCTCCTAGCCAAAGAACATAATATCTTAGTCTATTGGATTAAGTAATAATAAGAAAGCGAGAAACTGTCTTATAAATTGAACCTTTGAAACCTTTACAAAATATGTATAGTAAAAATGGCATTAATTAAGATCCTACCAACTTAAACTTTTAAAATAATTTGGCCAGGGCGCCTGGGTGGCTCAGTTGGTTAAGCGACTGCCTTCGGCTCAGGTCATGATCCTGGAGTCCCTGGATCGAGTCCCGCATCGGGCTCCCTGCTCGGCGGGGAGTCTGCTTCTCCCTCTGATCCTAACCCCTCTCATGTGCTCTCTCTCATTCTCTCTCTCTCAAATAAAAATAAATAAAATCTAAAAAAAAATAAAAAAATAAAAAAATAATTTGGCCATACCTTGGGTTAAAATATATCTCCACATTATCTTTTGGAAACAGGCTTGCCAATTCCATGAACAACATTGTGGTGAACAGAACCTACTCTGTAAGGGAAGGCTGTTTTTAAGTATTTAAGAAGTAGTTATTGATTGTGTTCATTTATGCACCATGATTTTGTATTGATTGAGCAATTGTACACTTTACTTAGCTATTCAGGTGTAAAATCAAAATCTTGATCCATGAAGCCCCTTCAATATCTTGCTTAATTCCTTTCCTTGAGTGACCGTATATGTTTTAAGAGAATTAATGGTTTTTACTGAAAATAGGTTAAAATTCAGTTATTAATTCAGATTGATGGTGTTTGACCACAACTTTTTCAAATTACTGATATTAAGTGAATTGTGGGTTTTATAAAACCTCACGGTCTTCCAGTATTGCACTGTATTATACGGGCAAAATTGATTTGTCATGTTTCAGCTCTTTGGAACTGTTATTATCTTTTGGGTTCTGAGCATGATTAACGATGTCTTGAAATTATTGCTGCACACTGAGGGAGAATGTTGTTAGCAATGAGGTGTAGCCAAGTCCCTTTGTGGGAGGGAGAGCAAACAAAACCTGTTTGTCATTGGACACCTGTGGGCTACAAACAGAGAGGGCCCTGAGGCCGTGGACATGGATGAGTTGGTGACCATGTGGCCCCACAGACTCAGGCTCATGTGAGAGAATAAACGATACTCCCAGCTGGGAAAGAATATCAGATGTATTCATTAAGAAAAAAAGACTTTGTGCATCAGATAAATGAGCAATTTCTTTAAAAGAGAAAATCTGTCCTTTTTTTTTTTTTAAAGACTTTATTTATTTGACAGAGAGAGATACAGTGAGAGAGGGAACACAAGCAGGGGGAGTGGAAGAGGGAGGAAGAGGCTCCCTGCTGAGCAGGGAGCCTGATGCGGGGCTTGATCCTAGGACCCTGGGATCATGACCTGAGCCAAAGGCAGATGCTTAACAACTGAGCCACCCAGGCGCCCCTGTCCTATCTTTTCAATACCCAGGGAATCCTTATTTTCCATTGTCAAATTTAGCCTCAAAAATAAGAATGAGATAATTCATGGGTTATGACCGCTGGGAAGGGAAAAAGGTGACCCTGCATTTTCTTTCTCTTAAGATATTCTGTGGCTTTATAAGAAATGCAGTTGACCTGATGGACTGAGAAATCTTGATCGTAAATGCAAACTATATGTAAATACACGTGGTGCATGATCACGTGCTCCATGTCTGATGCAGCGCAAAGTAGGGGAATACTCAATCAGATTTGATCCTTCGTGAAATCCGGTGTGAGGCAGGTAGAGTCCTCCCATCTTTCAGACGGCAAACCAGATTTTCAGAGAGTCCTAGTGGCTGGTGCTAGAGCTACAAACAGTCTCTTGGTTCCTAGGCAAAGGTTCTCCCCACCACGCAGCATTATCTGTGCCCTCACCGAGGCAAGAAGGTAGGAAGTAAGATCCATTTGCTAACCCAGAGCAAGGATGCCTATTTGCAGTCAGGTTTGAAAATAGGATCTCCAACTCTGTCCTCTTGGTGGGCTTATGGTATTTCCTTGGAATCTTTAACACTTTGTGTTTCCGGATTCACTCCTGAAAATATTTAGTGAGCACCTACTGTGTGCTCTCTGTGCTAGGCGCTGGGGAGCAGGGAATGCCTCCTGGCAGGACACCTAATTTTGAAAGATAGTAACATTTAACCCACATTTTTTTTTAAGGAAAAAAAAAAAAAGAACAAAACAAAAATTTTCTCTTAATTGCCAATTGGCAGTTTTTCTCAAGGTTAAACCTAAAGGATAGCTTGTATGCTTTTTGTATTATTAATTATAATTACTATTGTCAGGATATTTTGTTTGCATTTTTCATATTTACTGTTAACACAGACCCCCCAAAAATCCCTGACCTAGATTGTGGCACTTCCTGACTTTTATGTGTCCTAATTTTGTTCAGGATGCACGCATTTCCAGGATCTTGTCACACACCCACAGACGTTTCCAAGTTCAGGTAATAACATCCTCAGTTATGGTCTATTTAGGTGCTGTGCACTGATTGCTCAAATTCATTTCTCAAATTCACTCAATTCAGATCGCTCAAATTGTTTCTCAAATTCACTGATCACGTAGAACACATCTCTTTAAATCTCAAGGTTGTTGGCGATAGTGAAAACGGAGCAAACTGTCTTTTTGAATAAAAGATGTATTTTTTTTCTGTCCAAACTCAGCTGCTAACTTCTTGCTATTTGTTAATGACCTTGTTATTTTGTTGTCCATTATTTTCCTGCAACCTCTCCCCTTCCCCAAATATTCAGGTTATGACACAGAATTTTGATAAACCTCATGGAACTTAAAAAAAAAAAAGGTGCTGGTGAGTGAAAGTGCACGTCTCCTCAGGCATGATCATTGCTCCCCCGCCCAACCCCCGTACAGTGTCCTCAGCATTCATTCATAAATAGAAGCCCTGTGTAGGGTCTCTTTCTAGCTGGTGGCTTTGATGCTCCTGCACTTTGCTCAGCTCTGTGCCTGTTGGACCAGTGCCCCCTCCCCACGCTGGGCCGATGCTGAGCTGCAGCTGGATTTTGCCCCCTACTCACTGCAGTGTGCAACATAGACAGCCTGCCACAGCCAGAGGGATGGTCTGAGCTGCAGTATAGCACCTTTTCTGTACTGTTTTTCTGCTTTAAAACACAATCTTTAAGTCTGTGTATGAGAAGCAGGATATAAGGCGACAGGATTAGGTAGAGGTATTCATGATTCTGACTTTCATGAGAATTCCATGTCATGAAATTAAGTTTTTGGCAAGGGAGATGTTAATCATCTTTTTTGGAGGCCATTAAAAATTGGTTGGATTTTTTTTTCTTCACAGATGACAAAAATCAGGATGTATAGGTTTCCTATGAACTTGCAGTAGAAGGGACCAGAGAGAAGCCTTTAAACAAATTCTCCTGGCAGTTGGGTAGTTAGTAATACTTTCTTAGAGACCTCCCTGCTGTCCTATCTGTACTTGTTTCATGAGTGTTTTGTAGGACTTAACATTTTTCTAGGGTGTACTATTTCTGTGCAGTCATTCGGAAAACTGAATTTACTTTTTTCTGTATTGTTAGATTCAGATGCTCTCAGTTTATAAAATGAGTGGACACAGCAGTCTGAGAAATCGCCATAATGCACATTACGGGTGGAGTCATCGGCATTCACCTGCCGTTTAATAGCCTTGATGTTCAGGTTGCTAATTTCATGTTTAATTCTAATTAAAATTCTTTCTTTCCCTGGGTGTTCTGTCTTTTAGACCATATCAGACTGATTTCTCTGAGCTGTGCCCATGCTAATAATCTTCAAGGGCACTGAATAGACAATATATTAACATAATGAATATTTAAGAAAAAAGGCTGAAGGCTTCAGGTTCCGCGGGGGTTTAATTTGAAAAAAGTGTAGTCCCTTAGCGCCCCCTAGTGGTGGGAAGCCAGAGCCGCGGGGGGCTTTCCTTACAGGAGCCTCTAAAAGTCCCTTCGCCCTTTATTTATTGCCCCTGATTGAAGTGGGTCAGTTAGATGTAATAATTTTCTTCAAATCCCCTGTGTCTAGGAGGTCTCCCCGAGGAAAGGATGTTTAGCTGAGATCCTGGGGCTGTGCCCGGGTGCTAGGGGATGCTGTGGGTGGAGTAGGAGTACAAACATTTCAGGTGGGAGCATCCCTCTCTCAGTCTGGCTGGATGATGCCCCGGGGGTGGGGACCCTGGCCCAGGAGGCAGTGGACAGCCGGGGTGTAGCGCAGAGCAGGATGGGTGGGGGTCTGCAGGAAAACCCATCAAGAGATGTGAACCTTCTCATTGAAATTTGATTGTGTTTAAAGGAGCGTGAGGCCAGGAAATACAAATGTTTCTGGAGAACAAACTACATTTGGTTGTGGTTTGGTGGGAAAATGGAAATGAGCTATCGATTAGATTACCTTTATCAGGAAACGTATGCACAGGATTTGATTGAATACATCCACGATACTGGAAAAAAGTTACCACAGTATTTTTCTTATTTCCAATTTGGGAAGCTGACTCCTTCAGGGGAATGACTTAAAATATTTATACCTAGAAATATTTTGAGCAGATTACTGCTTCAGAGGAAGAATTAATGAAAAGTGTGTTAGGCTGGTTTTTCAGAAAGAGTGTGAGAGACACATGACCGAAGCGAATGCTTGCTGCTCAAGACCGCAGTCCTCAGCTCCAACTAGGGAGAAATGTCAGGAACTTTCTATAAGTCCCGAGGACCTTTGGAAGACTTTCAGGTGGGATTTTCTCTTTTCGCCCCTGCCAACAAGTTGTCAGCACTCAGGTGCGCCTTTCATTTTAGAAAGTTTTTTTCGCTAGATCAGTGAAGTTGAACAGTTTGCTCTCACATGGCTTTAGGGGAGCAGTTTTAGATTTATATTAAGACGGCACTTAGAGCTCTTCCACGTTTTTGTGTTGAGTGACAGTTCTTTAGGAAGTATTTTGTAAAGAACTCTTTGCAGTTCTTTTTTTTCTCACAAGTTGATGTACAAAGTGGAGTTTTGTAGACCAGAAGGTCTAGGGTTTTCTTCTGTGCAGATGCCCAGTGGTCAGAGATAAACCTGTGCGCCTACCTCGTCTGTACTGTCGCTCTGCTACTTCTGTGTTGTGCGTGATCTGAGCCGGGAGCTCTGCCAGGCAGCTTCATAGCAATGCTGAGATTCCAAGAGTTGTGCTACAGTTGACCGTGGGCTCAAGTGTTGCAATACTGGGACTTATCCAAAGGAAGTCTGTCCTTGAGCACGGAGACTTGGAGAAGGTTCTGTGTGTGCTGTACCTGTGGGCTGTCTGAGGCTGATGAGCTATCAGTGGGGCATGGGTGGGCCTCATCTATGAGATGGGTCTTTGTTGCCTGGAGAGTGGTTCTGCCCAGGATCGCTGTGGCAGAATGGCCAGCCTCAGGCTGCAATCTGTGGTCTGTGCAGGTGGGCAGAGGGAAAGAAAGGCCTTCCAGCCAGCTCCCATGCCCACGGCTCAGCACGCAGGTTTACCCCATTCTCCACGCAGACTCGACCATCTGCAGGCCCAGCAGTCACAGCAAGCCTGGCGGTGTTCATGTGGCGAGAGGCGGGGTGGGGTCTGCTTGACCAGACCAACCTCCATGGGTTAGCAGAGGCAGGATGGGTTCAGAGCTCCTAGGAAGAGAGCGGATCTGACAGCACACCAGGTCATGAGCTCGAAGGTCATGGGTTGGGGGATTTTTTTTTTTTTTAACACCTTTCTGATTGTTCTCTTCCCTTGAATCTGTAAAGGTGGGAATGCCCTCATTTCTAAGAATAAAATCTTAAACACTTACCTTTTCTC
This sequence comes from Leptonychotes weddellii, assembly GCF_054177405.1. Taxonomy (NCBI): domain Eukaryota; kingdom Metazoa; phylum Chordata; class Mammalia; order Carnivora; family Phocidae; genus Leptonychotes; species Leptonychotes weddellii. Next base: position 174,012,810 of record NC_138371.1, on the reverse strand, counting down.
CTCCTCCGTATATAATTGTTAAAGGTCTTAACACATGTTTGCTGGAGAGCCACAACATAAAGATTCCGAATATTGACTTTCAAGCTGAACATCACCAGGGCTTGAGAGAGAAAATCAGAGTACGGGGAAGAAAATAAAGATTACTAGCCATATTTTCTGACCTTGATTATTTTACTCTTTCCTGCTTTAATATTAAAATATTAAATGCAAGAAAACAGTAGTAATGATAGAGTGGTTTCATGAAACAGTTTTCTTGTTATATTTAATTCATCAAAGAAGCATGGTGTACTTTACATTAACATATGTACATTCTTTTAGGAATCCAGGTACATGTCTCCTAGTGCAAAGGAGAATCAGTACACACGTCCCCCTCTTAGGAAAGCGTGTTCAGGGCTCCAGCTGCCTGTTCCCGCTCCCCCCCCCCCACCAGCAGTGCCGCCATGATGTCAGGCTTCGCTGTGTGGATGGAGCTCCCAGTGGGGCCTCGTCACACAGTTTTTCCAGGACCCCGTGACACTTCCCACCACTTTCCCAACAGTGTCGGCATTCCGGAAATGGTCCTGCAGATGTCTGATGGTTGTTGGGCTCAAAGAATTGCTCTTGTGGAATTTTTGGCCGAGTCCCCGTGTCACCCGTTGACTGTGACCCATCATTTGAAATCATTTCCCCATCGCTGAATTCTTGGTGAGGTCTGGCTCCAAAAGCAAATGCTCTCATTCCTTCAATCATTTGCAGCTTTGCTTGGAAATTGAAATCTCCAGGCACCAATGATAGGAAAAAAGAGCTGATCCAGTGTCATGTCCTGACCATGGCTTGCTGTCCCTGCAGCTGCTTCGGCCACAGGCGCATGTGTCGCCCAGGCTCCGATGGTGCCCACGGGGCTTTAGACCGGGGAGGGGGCCCCAGCTGCCCAGTCACCGTAGTGTAACCACGCTCTCAGTTTCCAGGAGGCATACGTACCGCCTTGTTTCATGCTAGCGGTCATGTACACCACTGCTGAATCCATCCATCCACACACCACTTTTATCGAATTCAAAGATTGTGCCAAACAATGAACAAAACTATATCCCTGCCGTTCAAGTATTTACTTCCAAGAGGTGGAAACCCAGCCCCCAAATCTAGTTAACCTCGCTTGTTGGGTCTGTTCTGCTTTGTAATGGATGAACGCAAGCACAAGTAGGTGTAGATGGCTCTGTCCACTACAGTTGGGCCTGCCCGGGGGCAGGGAAACATTTCTGCTTGTGCTTCTGTCCATTGTAAAGACCTATGGTAATATTATTTTAGATGTGAAAAATAAATTTAAAATTTAACTCAAAGAATGTGATCCCATGCTGACCGTTGAAACAGGCATAATATGGCCTCTGATAGTAAGACTGGATGACTGCTTATTCTAGATATATTTTTTGTTAACTTCAGTGTTTGTTGTTGGTAATTATGTTATCCTTCAGAGTTGGAAGCTTCACATTATTTAACTTCAGCCATCCCGGGAGCCTCATTTGAGTTTGGATTTCTGACTTAGATAGGAAGGGGTAATGTTTTAGCCTTTGATTTCCATTATGAACTTGTTTCCATAAGCATTTTAAGAGGAAGGGAAATAATTGATACTATAACACAGTCTTTTGTTCCCATATTTTATGGAGTTTTTAGAAGTGTGTCCGTGCTTTAGATAATACATATTTTATGCAAAATTTTTAAGTAAGTTACTCTGTCCATGAAACTCTATTTCATGCCCAATTTAGAATAGCTAATTTTGATGCCAAGATTATTCTCCGTGGCTGTATTCTTTCATCTTTATAATGATGGCATTTTGGTCTTCCTCTTTAAATTCTGAATTCCATCATTTGAGGATGCAGTGGTAGTCACTTCACTGTTGTTGGTACATAAACTTCCTTTTAATTAGTATAATACATCGCACTGAAGTTGAAGAATAAAACTGTTAAATGCAATTGCATCAAAACTTTTGTGTAATGTTTTACCAACTTTTCTTTCCTCTGCTGAAATGTTCTCGACTGTGATGAACACTGGTTGTGGGTTCCATTTGTGCCTGGCACGATTTTGTGGCCGCCATGTCCTTTTGGACCTTGCCTTTGACACATCATGGGAACTAGGTGACTCAGGGGCCTATTTCTCGGGGGTTTGGACTGTGCGCATCCTGCCTTGAGCTCCAGCACGGGGGTGGCCGCGTTGTGGTCTCGCTGTTGCAGCTGCGTCGTCTGGCTTACGCACGACCAGCACAGCCCGCTCTGCTCTTCCTGCGACGGCAGTGGAGACCTGTTAACAGCTCAGAGGAGTAATGCAGCCTGCAGGCGGTGCGCACTGCTTGCCAGCTAACGGTAGAGCTGTTTGAACGTTTATCCTGTCTGCTGGCTCTGCTCTGGTGCCCGTAATCGCTTTGGACAGGGCACGGGATATCAGATTATTCTTGTGCGCTTTTGTCTGAACAAAAGAGTGGGAAAGTTAAAAAAAATATGTGGGAGATAACAAGAACCATCTTGGTGGGGGAGTCACTTCCTTTTTAGCTACTTAATTTCAAAACTCTTGGGATATACAGATTGCTTAAGCATTCCGGTGACATTTGGGAAAGAATGTGTTCCTGTGTGCAAGCAAGGACTGGGAATCAGACTTCTGAGTTCTGTTCCCAGCAGCGTGCAGGGGTCACCCGGTGACATGTGACAAGTCAGTTAAGCGTCAGAATCCTAGTGCCCCTATCTGTTGAAATGGACATAAAAGGGGATAAGTTAATGTTGGTGATTTGTTTAACAGTTTGCTGGGAACCAGCTTGCTCTAGTGACCTAGAAAAACCATGGACTGTGGTGCAGGCTGACCTCATTTCTATTTTTGGCTTTAGCGCTGACTCAATGAGAAACTTGTAGAAATCAGCTAATCTGGCTCCCGGCCTCCATGCATTCCATGGGTAAAATGAGAATTATAAAGTCTTATCTGCACTGGGTCTCATAGTGATATAGCCAAATACTAATTAAGTACTAAAAATACGCCACCAAATGCCCTGGAAACTCTTACATTGTTGTGCCTCTTGCATTTCCTTCCGATGTCACGTGAGGCTGTTTGGGGAGACACAATTCAGTGTTCACTTTGTTTTTGTAGCTGGCTGTTTGCAGTTCAAATCTCTTCTGTTTCGGGTAGAATTTTCCCACATCCAGGTAGTAGGGAGGAGGTCGACACGATGACGGAGTGCAGTGTATCTCTGTGGTCAGCGTTCTCTGCGGTCGTAACACACTCTTACTAGTTCAGGTTAAGAATGAATACATGTGAGTAGCTTTCCAGTTGAACCAGTCTTGGTCTGAGAGTGCTTTTTTTCCCCAGCTGTCCCAGGCCTTAGGGAGAAGGAGCCAGCATTCCATGTCAGATCCTATGCTGAGGGCTCTGGGCTGTCAGTGTCTGCTCCTCTGGCTCGGTTCTCTGGATGCCGCTGTCCAGAGGGGTGTGCCAGGCTGCAGGCCTTAATTTTCTTTATCCATTCACTGTTTTATTATACCCCCCGGAGTCTGCAGTAATCTCCTCCACATTGATTCACACGCTGTTCTTGACTCACACCTCCAGTGAATCCTGCAGTCCACGCAAGCACAGCGGTTGGGGTCGCACGCATAGAACCACATTCTGCATTTTTAAAAATGCAACAGGCAGTGAATTTGCCAACAAGTGCCAGGACTGGCTGAGCAGTTCGGAAGGAAGGGCGGCTTCTAGGGTCCTTGCCCTGTCTCCCTCCTTCTGTGCCACGGTGCAGGGCTTCTCGGTTACCCGTGGTGACCTGCCTTACTGGGGGTGTGTGTGGATGTTCTGGAATGTATAGCTTGTCGGTTTACTTTTACTTTGAGCTAACAAAACTGAGAAAGTACTGGGCACTACGTCATCCAGAGGACCTTCTTCTGCTTTTCAAAGTCAGGGGCGATGGTGGTCTCATCTGCTCCTTTGTATCATAAGGTTGCGTTAAAGTCCACAGAGTGTAAAGAAAATAGGTTTTCTTGATTTTGTATCCTGATGATGGGTGATTTTCTGTTGGCAATCTAACTATGGCAGTCTTCCTTAAATATTGCGTAAGCAGGTCATGGGCTCGCCGATGCCTCTGGGAGAAATGCCATTTCCAGGGTCGGACGTGGACGCCACTTTCCTCCACACTCTGTGCTCATTGTATTTTTGCTTAGTTTTTTGTGCTCACGCAGCCTCGATCGACCTCGTCACCATCTGCTTGCCACTACCCAACCTCATTGACTCCTTTCTTCTCCTCACATACTTATTTTGCATTCGCCCTTCAAGGCCCAGCTTGGGGCTCAGAACCCCAGCCTTTTGGACTGTCCTTTTTCCTTTTTGAGTATATTATGGCCACGTGTGTGTGTTCAGGTGTATTCTTTTTGCTCCACGAGGGCAGAGACTATAATTAAACTTGGATCATACCTTTGCAAAAAACACGTTTTAAGGACACTTTTGAACGCCCATCATCACATTGCGCCTTGCACAGAGAAGTCTCTGCATCTCGTGCTGAAGCTCACACCGTGAGCTCTGTCTACACAGCTCCTAGGAATCTGAAGGAAGAACTTGACCGCCGGTCTGCTTACAGAGTCCTAGTGCTGTGCCTGCTGATAATATGATCCCACTAGTTGAATCCACGCGCAGTCAATTCGGTGAAAAAAAAACCCAACTATTCGTTACTTTATTTACCCGACAAATTATTTAGCATTTAGCATATAGTATATAGAAAGCATTGTGCTAGGCGTTGTGTATGAAGATTCCTGTCTTCAGAGAGCTGGAAATGCAGTAGAGAAAAGCCTCCTGAAATAGGAGTTAGTCTGCCGCGTTGGCTTTCACATGCCCGCACACGCTTGCGTGGGGCTGGGCGGCACGTGGAAGGGTGAGTACCGATTCATTTCCTCCGTTTCTTCTAACATGCCTTCGGTCTGATCTGCTGCTCCTTCATAGGGCGAAAGAGGCCTCCCAGGGTTGCAAGGTGTCATCGGGTTTCCCGGGATGCAAGGACCCGAGGGGCCGCAGGGACCACCAGGACAAAAGGTAAGCTTGGCTGTGTCATGGGGGGGGGTGGAGGGCGTGGGTTTAAGGTGATCTGCATTCTTGTCATGGTGGCATTTCTGTTTGGTTCCAGGGTGACACTGGAGAACCCGGGCTGCCTGGAACGAAAGGGACAAGAGTGAGTACAAGTGTGACTTAAGTCGGGATGTGATCCAGGGGTGCCTCCCAGAGATGGCTCTCTACCCGCTCCTGCCTCCCAGCAGTCCTGAGGGGCGTCCCCCTCTGTCCCTTCTCCCTGTCCATCCCGTGCCCTGCCTCTCTGCCCGGAGCTGCCACTGCGTGTGGCCCGCTGAGGGCTGACGTGAGTGCTGGTCATGGCTCCACCCCCCCCCCATCCTCGTGGCGGCTTCTCTCACCTGCGCTTCTCCCATTTGTGCTTCCTCACAGGCTCTCACGGACATGCTTTAATTTGGGGGAGGGGAGATGATAGGTCTACAAGTCATTGAAGAAAGGGGTTTCCTTTATTGTGGAAAGCGGTGACATTTTGAGAGCTCACCTTGCTCTTCCTTCTTCACCCCCTACTTTTGTGTTGTACTTCCATTCCTGGGAAATGCATAGATGAAGACCTTGGAGAGCACGTTTTGGAAGTAGAGAAACAGAAAGACGCTGTCAACATTTCCTTCTGCTGTTACCCAGTTGGGGGGAAAGTTGCTGGCACTCCTGAGCCCTTGGGCAGGAGACAGTGGAGAGGGTCCCGGCACTGTTTGGGAGGGAGAAGATCCAGAGCTCCACCAGGAATGACTTGGTTTTCTTCCCCTAGCGAGACGATTTATCTTACAAACTCTTCTCCCCAACAATTTGAGTTTTTAATGTAAATTATATATGTTTATACGTGTGTAACCTACATGTATTTACATGTATATGATGTATACAATATATATGTTTTTATATATAATATATTTTACTTAGAAATCACAAAGTATGAAATGAGGACAGAGTTATTTTGTGAGGGCGCAGCCTTGATTTTAGAAGTGATTCGGGTCAGCTTTGGATGTAGACTTGCTGCCTCCGTGGGCTGGGTCCCTGGCAGAATGCCGTGTGCTGGGTGTGGGTGCTGCCCTTAGCCGGGTGGGTGAGGTGCAGGAGATGAGGGCCCCAGCACTTGGTGCATTCTCTCATTTCTGTCCTTTCAGGGACCCCCTGGAGCATCGGGTTACCCTGGAAACCCAGGACTGCCTGTATGTATATAAAATGCACGTGCTTCCTTGGGGAGATGTTTGGTGCGAGTGACAGCACCGTCGGGTGACCCTGTTCTGGCTACCTTTTCACTTTATTGATTGCAGGGTATTCCTGGCCAAGACGGTCCCCCTGGTCCTCCAGGTATCCCCGGCTGCAATGGAACAAAGGTAAATTTGGGACGAAGACCCCCGCCCTGTGCTCAGGCTACCGGACTTCCCGTGTTGAGAAGTCAGACAGTGCTGTCCTGTGAACACGGTTTTACTTGCCCCAGTTGGAAAGTTACTTGCCTCAAAGTGCTCTTGGTTTGATGAGGAGATCCAGTTTCCCCATATTTAATGTTCAAGAAACATGTGATTTTGCCTTTCTTTTTTGTGGACTCTTATCCTGCAGTTGCTTTAAACGTGAAATTTCTCACTTATCTGTTACTAAAGCAAATAAGAAAATGCTATTATTAATCCTTGTCCCTATTAATTTTATTCTCAAATAGACGTCTTCTATCATGAAGTAGCACTGAGCAATAAAGCCGTTAACAGATAATTTTTAGGATATGATTTTAACCAGCAAATGAAGTATCTCTGAAGGGGAGGACAGAGTAACTGAGGGGGCTGTCTGGACCAATGTCCTGTGTGTCTCGCACCCACCTGACTCTCTGCTGTCCCCTCAGGGCGAGCCAGGGCCTCTGGGGCCCCCGGGTTTGCCTGGATTCGCTGGAAATCCTGTGAGTATAGTGCTCTTTCCACCAGAATTTCCTTTTTTGGTTGTAATTCTTCTCCTTTTGTTCCACTTTCTTTCCTTTTCTTGGACTTATATCTTAATGCTAATGATGTTTTGAGAGAAACGAAACTGATGCCAACCTTGTCTTTTGCAGGGACCTCCAGGATTACCAGGAATGAAGGTACGTACATACACATTGCTGGGTTCATTGCAGGAGTAAAGCGGTGCCAGACAAACACATTTATTTCAGGTCACCTTGGTTGATTGATTGCCTGTTAATGTGTTCGTCTAAGCTGTGCTCTGTTACACGAGTATCTAAGTCATAGGCACAAACTTAAATTTTAGGATGTAAACTTGAGACACTGGGTGTAATTTCTGAATAGGAAATAAGCAGAAATAGGAAGCACAGTGTGATGGTGAGTATTGGCAGATGTGAGTCCAGTCCAGATTAATTCTCTGCATAGACAGTCCTGGTGATGCTCCTTTTCCTGAGCCATGGGACAGAAGTGCTCAAACAGTTACCATGTTTAATCTATATGGTTTCACTTAAATACAGCCATCTTGTCGTGTTGCCTGGAATCTGGAGGCACCCTCTATTGTAAATTTTGTGATTCCTGCAGGAAAACCCCAGTCCCTTTAGGTTAGATCCCTGGTGTCCTGCCACCACCCCCTCCTTATTCTGAGCAAATCCATGGCCTTTCTCAGCTTGACTGTCCCTTTGTGTCAGGGTGGGACCCAGCACCCTCTGCCTGTGGTGAGGAAGGGAAACTCAGCCCCTCCTGCCATGGCACCCAAGCGGTGGGGTCCCTGCTCCCAGCCCAGTGGGGGCAGGTCCTCCATCCACACTTGTACCATGAGCCAGCGCGGGGGTGGATCCATGCAGGTGCTTAGCCCTGCCCTGGCCCCTCCGGCATTCTTCCCTGGGCGTGGGGGAGCAGAGAACTCTGCCCACAAGTCCTTCCCAGGCGGTGGGCCACGGCTCCCGCTGACCTGACTCAGGGTGCGTGCCCCATGCCGCACAGCTGTTCGGAGGGCAGGGGTGTCTGGGTGTTTGGAGCAGTCTTGCTGAGAAACAGCATCCTCATGATCGTCCGGTATTTTAGTCAGGGTTCTGCGGAGAACCAGAACCAGTAGGGGGTGTGTGTGTTTATGTACATATGTGTGTATGGACATAGATGTATGTCTCCCGATAGATTTATTTTAAGAAATCACATAATTGTGGGGGCTGGCAACTCCAAAATCTAGAGGGCAGGATGGCCGGCTGGAGACCCAGGGAAGAGCCAGGGTCCCAGTTCAGAGGCTGTCCGGAGGCAGAATTCCCTCTTCCTTGAGGGAGGTCAGGTTTTTTTCTTTCCTCTTGAGGCCTTCCACTGATTGGACGAGGCCCACCCACATTATGGGTGGATTATACTTTACTCAGAGGCTACTGATTTAAATGTTTATCTTATCTTAAAAATACCTTCACGGCGACATCCAGACTGGGGCTTAACCAAATATCTGGGTATTGTGGCCTGGCCAAGTAGACATAAAATTTACCATCACAGCCTGCTTTTATAAAAATGCTCATCCTGGGTCTTTTTGTGAAAGATAATCTTTATTGCATGAGAGCGCTCGGAGCCTGCGGCCCTAATATGCACGCTCTCTCCGTGGCGGGGGGGGGTGTGGATGACCGTGGGCACGTGCTGTAGTTCCTTTCACTGGCTGAGCCGAGCCTGCAGCACAGGATGCTGGGCAGTAAGGTACCAGCGGTGAGCGGGAGGCGGCCAGTGTGTATATTCCAGGTGTAGACAGAGCCTAAATCCCAGATTCCATACCAGTAACGCACGCCTCTTACTGAGTGGGTTCTCAGTTTCTTTATAGAAATACCAGTATTTGTGACTTTTTTTTCCTTCTCTTTTTTCATCCCCCAGGGGGATCCAGGTGAAATCATTGGCCATGTGCCTGGGACCCTGTTGAAAGGTGAAAGAGGATTTCCTGGACCCCCAGGAACACCAGTAAGCGTTTGCTAAATAACTATAAGCACACGCAGAGTCTCTCCTAGTTCCCGTTTAATTCTTCCGTTTTCAATAACTTACAGGGCTCGCCAGGACTGCCAGGCCTGCAAGGTCCTGTTGGCCCTCCAGGATTTACCGGACCACCAGTAAGTGTTGGGGGGAACCTGTTGGAGTCACTCACTGAAAGAACAGCTGTGTTGTGGCATGAAAGCAAATCCAGTGTAATGATGATTGTACATAGTTGTGCTCTCTCTTCATTTGGTTTGGGAGAACGAGCTTCTTTCTTGGGAGAGTGTTTGGCACTTAAGGGGCACGTATTCCAGAGCCCTGGGGAGAAGGCTAGTGGTGGCGGTGCATGCCAACACGTCCCACACAGATAACACATTCGTTACTGGAGGGGATGGGCGGCTGCCGGCGATACTGTGGCCTGAGGAGGCTAAGTTCAGAGATGGACATGTAGAAACAGTCATCCCAGAGCGCCTGGCTCTGTGGGGCCGGGGACGCAGGACAGGCAGCAGCGGGAAGCTGTGCTGTATTTGTGGTAAGGACTGAGCCCCGGGACATAACCCTCCAGAGGCTCCCCTCTCTCACTGGCCCCCCGCACAGCCGGTAATTCCCAGTAGGAGGAGGGCCCGTCTCCTCCCACTTGCACATTTTGAGAGCACAAGAGAGTCAATATTAACGAGACTTAGCCATTTGTCAAGTGCCATGTTTACTGGCAGTGAATAATGTTCCCCAGACTGGCATCCTCATACTGGCCTGCCTGACAGTCCTTGAGAGATTTTCAGGCCTCCCTTCCCCGCCCGCCCTCCCTCCCTCCCTCTCAAATCCAGCAATTCTTCTGTCCATTCTTGCAAATGTAACCTCTTTTATATTCTTGTAAATAAATGGACTCATTTTTGTGAAGAATGACTAGTTGTTTGTTTTTTTTTTTAATCATTGAAAAGCACTCTGAAATTTTGTTGCAAACACAGGAAGGTTTTTACTTCACTACAGCCTATGCACTTGAAGAAATCATTCAACTTTTTAGATAAACAGTTATATCCAAAGTGGGCGAACACCATTTCCGAACTGGAAACTAGGGCTCTCAGAGAGTTTGGCTGTGAATTTCATTCAGCATCTGTGTTCCTGGCACATTCTTGGATCAGTGGATTTCACAGGGCAGTGCCTAAGATGTTGAGGTGTTTCATCCCTGTTAATTATTGTCCTGGACTAATTCCTAGTTACTTTCCAAATTTTATAGATCCAAAGCATAGAAGTAAAATTTAAATATTTAACAAATATATTAGCACATTAATCATGGGAACCTTAAGATAACTCCGGTAAAAAGAAGCACGTAGAGCTTACTGAGGTTGTGAATGATATTTAATTAAAATGCTCTCTCTTACAGGGTCCTCCAGGCCCTCCTGGCCCTCCAGGTGAAAAGGTAAAGATATTTTTCATTTGACATTCTTTGGCATTTGTACAAGACTACCACGAAATCACCATAACTTACTCTTTAAAGTCTCTTTAAACAGTTTTGGAAAATTATATTTCTTTATCTCTGCTTAACACCTGTGCATCCATCTGTCCATCTATCCATGCATTTGTCTATCCATCTGTCCATCCATCCCCATCCCCATCCACCCATCCCATCCATCCCATCCATCCATCTCCATCCATTCATCCATCTCCATCCATCCATCCCCATCCATCCATCTGTCCATCCCATCCATCCTTCTGTTCATCCATTCATGCATCCCCATCCATCCATCCCATCCATCCATCCATCCATCCATCCCTATCCATCCATTCATCCCCATCCATCCATCCCCATCCATCCATCTCCATCCATCCATCCATCCATCCCCATTCATCTATCCATCCCCATCCATTCATCCATCCCCATCCATCCATCCCCATCCATCCATCCATCCATCCATCCCATCCATCTTCATCCATTCATCCATCCATCCATCTCCATCCATCTATCTATCCATCACCCATCCATACATACATTCATCCATCTATCTATCCCATCCATCCCCATCCATCTATCCATCTCTCCATCTGTCCATCTGTCTGTCCTTTCTGCCATCCAACCCTTACTCATTATTTTGGAATCACTGATCTTTCCCTTAGTTTTCTATAGTCAGATTTTAAAAGCCATAAATTAAAAAAAAAGGTTTTACAGAATTTTTTCAGTAATACTTTTAAAAACTTCTTTTAATAGACATTGAATATAATGCGATCACAACTTTGTTGAAAATTTTATGATAGTTGTTGGAAGAAGCTCTTGCCTTCACTCTACCCTATTGTTACATTTTATATGGTATTTTATGTGATATTTATTAGATGATTTTGAGCAAAGTAGGCAACTCTAGTAATGGAAGCCTAATTTCTCATCAACAGGGGCAAATGGGCTTAAGTTTTCAAGGGCCAAAAGGCGACAAGGTGAGTACACACGGCTTTGGAGTATTTTCATGTTTAAAATTACAGTTCTAAGTATAATGGGGTTTCAGCCTCTGGACCCCCTCTTGGACCCTTACAGCCATCATTACCCTTCTCTGTAAGTTCTTTATTAGTGTTTTCCCTACAATGGACAGCTGGAATTCACTGACATTTTCTGCCTGCAATCTGACCAGCAGAGAATACAGTGAGGTCATTAATTCTAGTTCTCTGTACATCGAGTTCAATCAGAATGTTCGCAGGTAGTGATAAAGCCAGACCTAGACTTTATTAGAAAAGAGTCAGTTGGCTATTAGTAGCATAACTCTACTAAACCCTGCAAAGATGGAAGGCCATCATACCTAAATGGGGAGGAAGTGAGCCACAGAGGCAGGGAGGCACAGACTGGAGCAGGGGAGAAGGGAGGGCAGCAGTAGGTCCCTGATCCTCTGCTAATCTCTCCACCGGTTTCCCTGGATCAGGCGAGTGAAATGGGCCCAAGCCCAGTGGGGATTCTGGGGATTGTGGCCACACCTGCCCCAGGGCCCACGTTCTCCATCGGTGTCCACCGGTGGGTGCCAGGTCCAGCTGAGGCCTGAGCAGGCCTGGACTGACTCTTGGCCTCTGTGTTCCATTCTGAATTTGGTCCAGTCTTTCCATAAACCTCACTGTAAGGTGACCCTGCAAATTACGCCATTGAATTTTTTGGATCTCACTCATTGTGCTGTCGCTGGGATTCTGTGCTTCCAGTTGTACTCAACAGGACTCCTGAGGAAGAAAATTCTTGATGGTTCTCTTCTTTTGGGGGCAGCTAAAGATACCTCCTTTCTTCCCAGGCTCTACTGAGTAGTTCGTGCCCCTTTTCTCTGTCCAAATGCGATAGGACAGCGCATGTGTCCCGCTCTGGACATATAAACTGCATAAATATAGGCAAGGTCCATACATAGACGGTGCAGAGATTGTCTAGTAGGTGTTGCGTTCTGTTGTTCTTACTTGACGTAGTGGTTTTCCTGACTCCTGAGAGGGGAAGTCTCCTGGCTTCGTGTCCTTACTATGCCGTCTTTCTACTGAAACTTAACTTTCTGCTGAGACAGGGGTAGATTAGAACAGAGTATAATTTACATTTTTTTAAAATAGATGTTTTGTTTTAGGCTTTTTCCTGCTTCTGCACTTTCTTCTTTGAATACTTAATTTTATGCCTAATTCATTCCCGTTGTTTGGATCAACAGGGTGACCAGGGGGTCAGTGGGCCTCCGGGAGTGCCAGGACAAGCTCAAGTTCAAGAAAAAGGAGACTTTGCCACTAAAGGAGAGAAGGTATGAGATGGATTTTGTCCGACGAAGGCTGGCTTTCTAATTTTGGGCAAATTGAAGGGATATTGAGAAACTGGGTCAAAATTCAGTTTCTCCAGTTACATTCACCAGTGACCTACAAAACAGGTTTCTAGACCATCCATCCCACAATATACAAGCATCTTGAGAGCAGAGGCAGCTGGAACTAGGTTGGAGCAAGGTTGACCTCCCAAGTGAGGGCTTCTTAGATGCACCAGGTTGGGGCCAGGCTGGGGCAGCGGTAGGGAGGCTGGTTGGGGCGTGGTGGGTCGTAGCTGCCACAGACCGAGCGTAATTAACTGCCCGTCTTAAACCCACAACCTTGTCAGTGTTGGGATGTGGATATTGGGGACCAAAGAGAATTTCCTTGTTAATATAGCAGGAAAAGGAAATTTTTTCCTTTTACGTATTCAGTGTAGTGTATAAAAATCAGTATAGCCATTAGTACTGACAGCTCACTCTCTTGCTCTTTTTTAAAAAATTCTTCTAGGGTCAAAAAGGTGAACCTGGATTTCAGGTAAGTACTCAATTCTTGCTTATCATTATTTTGTGTGAATGTTCATAAAGTATTGGATTTAAGTGACCAGCTTATTCACCTTCAATGTAATATTTACATAATTTAATATTTTGCTTAAATACCCTAACAGAGCTTTCTTTTTGTTCTTTCAAGGGAATGCCAGGGCTTGGAGAGAAAGGGGAGCCTGGAAAACCAGGGCCCCGAGTAAGTGCCTCGTCCTTTTGCTCCTTACTGTAAAAGCACGTTCCTTCCTTTCCTCGAGTCCCAGGTTTACAGAAACAGGAGTGGAAGTGGCTTGTAGGGCTCTTCGGTTTGTCCCTGTCCTCTCCTGAAGGGCTTTCCTGGAGCCCTTGCGAGCAGGAATGAGGAGGCCGCCTCCATCTGAAAGTCCTCCCGGGGAGGCTGGGGCTGGGGTCTCTCTGAAGAGGCCCCCGCTTGCTGGCTCCTCATTGAGAGTCTCCGTGCCCTTTTCTGATGCTTCCTGAGCGGCCAAGAGCTGAGATGCTCAGATTAACTGCCCCCCACCCCCAAAGCCTGGTGACAGGAGCCCCACCCACTGGTTTCCGGCTCCTACCTTGCAGTGATGCAGGGACCCTCCATTAAATTAAATGAATCCTCTGCATATCAGCTACCAGACCCTTGCCATTCGGAAAACTCTACTGTTCACCGTGTGGCCACATAGAACGCTTGCCTTAGGAGGTTTGGAGCTCATTAGGCTCCGTTGTTTAAACATTGAGAAGTCCGCTTCTGCTGTCCCGTGTTTCCTAGTTGCTGCACGTAGACTGCATTTCTCCTTCCTGTGGTATCGTCAGCCCATGCCGAGGTTCCTGGCCTGGGCCTTGTGGAGTGTTTGTCACTGCTTTCGTGAAATACTGATGTCTCCATCTTTATTGTACAGGGAAAACCTGGAAAAGATGGCGAAAAAGGAGAAAAAGGGAGTCCAGTAAGTATTTATTTTTCTGTAATTTTTAAGAGCAAACTGTTGTCTTGGCTGTTGCTTACGAGGGGGTGCTCTCCGTGTCCCACTGCAGGGCTTCCCAGGCGACGCGGGGTACCCGGGACTTCCAGGCCGCGAAGGTTTCAGGGTAAGTGGCGACACTACAGGAGGTTTTCCTTCCGTCTGAGGTTCAGTTTGCAAAAGCACCGTGGCCTCAGATAATAAAAGTGATTGACGTCCCTGTGAGCAACACGTGACTTAATTTCGTGGTTTTATTTATGCGTGCGATTTTTTTTTTTTAAAAAAGAGGAACATAAAATGTCCCACTCATGTCTCTTTTGTGGTAGATGAATTTCATCTGGTTACGAAACAATAAAAAATGCAGATCGAGTGAAGAAAACAAGCTTGTCTAATTTTCCTCTTACCTGCTCGGAAGTGGTCAGAATGCACCACCGTCCTGTGTGTGCACCTGCATGCGCCGCTCTAAAACAATGGGGATTGTGCGGTGCATCCTGCTTTGTCACTTAATGACACGGCGTGGATGCATTTGAATGTCCGCACGCAGCCACACGGGACATCCTGTGTCCACGCCTTGTGCTGCGGGTATGTGGGTCACACCCACACGCTTACGAGTACAAATATTTGTGTTCACTTGTCTGATCATTTCCATGTCATGGATTCCTACAAGTGTAGTTTTGGGGTCAGTGTTTAGACTCCCCCTCCCCCCCTTTTTTTTTTTTTTTTTTTTTTTTTTGAGATTTTCACCTTATGCTGCCAAATTGCCCCTAGAAAAGAACATCCTTCTGTCCCGGTGCCCTTTTTTTTGGGCCACTGCTTGTTATCAAACTTTATAAAACATTTGTCAATGTGATAGGCAGAAAAGACTCATTGATACAAGACTAGGTAACGTAAATCTCTGCGAACATAAACAGCTTTGGAATAGCATCTCCAGCAACGACTCATAAACTAGGGAGGGGCCCTCGGAGCTTGTTCACGAAAGCGAGGGAGGAGGGGAAAGATCCTTTACTGATAACTGTACCTTTATTGAGAAAGTCACATCTTGTAGATTTTAAAAGGTAAATATGTTTAGGATATATTAGCTAAGTATTTTTTAAGTCCCACAGATATTTCTAAAGTCTCATAATCACATCAGAAAAATCAAAACATCTAATGCTGGTTTGCTGCTAAGTTTATTGCTTTGGTTTATTTAAAGGGGAGAAACTGCATCCATGGAATATGTGCAGATCTTAGGACTTTTAAAGGTTATTATTTTGATGGCTTATATAAAACCTTAGACATAACAGGATAAATTCCTTTGGGTTTTTCTTCTAATACGAATGAAATTAAGCCTCAAAGTGTTAGAATTTATCTACCCCATGTAATGCTGGATTTTAGGGGGAAAGATGAAACCATGAATATCCTTTTATTACAGGTTTAGACAACCTTACACATAAAAACCTCTAGTGAAATGATTTCTTTAAGAAAATATATTTAGAAATCAAAAGCTTTCATTCCATTTACTTTCATTTTATTGAAAAAATACCAGATGCTAATTCAGCTTAGCAGTGATTCTGTTTGCGTTGCCCGAGGGAGCATGCCATCAAACATAGCAGACCTTGTGGGCGGCTTTGTCATGTGAGCCATTAGACTCCGTTAACGATTTGCAGAAATCTTTGTTTCCGTGCATCACGCTTATAGAAAGCAGATGGACGTGCATTCATTTTTGGTTTAATAGGTACAGAGCACTTTCAGCCCCTCACAGTGAGGGCTGCTTAGGAGAGGAAAATAACTTTAGTGGAAGTGGGCACAGTCTTTATTTTTCTGGGACAGGAAGTTGAACCATGCTTTCTGCAAGACAATCTGTCTAGTCGAAAAATACAAGTGTTTCTTCTTTTGTAGGGAGACAAAGGTGAAGCAGGTCCTCCAGGCCCACCTGGAATTGTGAGTAAAAGTGCTGTTTGGTAGTTGGTTGGGGGCTGGGGCCACGTGCCCCACAGTGTTCCTAGAATGACATTTGTGTGTATAGAGGGTGCATGTTATTTAAAATCAAAAACTTATATTCAGTATTGTGTGGCGTTTATTATATTTCGATAATTTCTGCATTTCCTCGACCACTGACAATGAAAAGACTTGCTCTTGGATAACAATAGGAGCAAAACATTTTGAAACTTTTTTTTTTTAATGGTCCATTAAGGAAAATGTTAAAAGAAACCGATCATCCATAATTTGACTTTCCCTAGCAAAACAGGTTTTATGTCTGCAAATAGCATTTTACTTGCCCCTGTGCGTATTTTTTTTTTTTGAAAAATTTTTTTAGTTTTATTTTATTTTTTTTATTCTTATGTTAATACCCATACGCCCCTGTGCGTATTTTTACATGTGGGGGCAATCGGTGTTTGCAGTGTTTTTTTTTTCCTTTGTAAAAATGAACCTTCTTCACGTTTGCAAGTTATCTTGGAACGGCCCTCTTCGGTGTCCTGTCAGAGAGGGGTGCTGGAGCTGGTTGACCCATTTTGTCCCGAATCTTCTTTGGAACAGTGGAAAGGTTACTGTTGTTTCGTTGGCTGAGGTGCTTAGCACGGCTGCCCATGGCGTGTGCCCGGTGGTGGTTCGTGCCTGCACCCCGTGGGGGTGCAGCCGTGAATGATTCCTCCTTGGGGTGCGCTTCCAGGACCTGGCTGGCTGTGGGGAAGCTCAGAACCTCCTTCCTGCAGACTCAGGACCCCCTTTCCGTATCTGTGACCTAGCAGCCACGGTCGAGTGGCCTGTTTGTATCATAAGTGCATCAGCAGATTTTAATAACATCTGTTAATTGCTACAAAGGAACTCTGTTTTAAGGGCAATCTGCAATATTTGATTTTGTCATTTTCCTTAAATTTCTGTGATTTAGAGTTGTGCTCACCTAGTTCACTCCTTTGTAGTGTGTTCTTCTTGGCCTGTATCCCTACATCCTTGAGGAAGTCCCCCACTTTGGACCATTAAAAAAAAAAAAACAACCCAACACAACAGAAAACCTCTTCCAGTGAAAAATTTGCACGTTCCTGTTAACTTATCGCCTGGGGAAATGTAAGGGTGTTGTGACAGTACCCTTTAAAGTAGACTATTCATTTTATGGCTTGTCTGGAGTTAGAAATTCCAAACCGAAACCTCAGAACTAATATTTTTCTAGCTTCACTTCCCGGGTAGAACTGCTGCAGGCCAGTTATGACAGGAGGAAGCACAATTGCAGCAGAGTGCTCTGGGGGGGGGGAGCGGGGGGGTCCGTTTTCTGTGCTCTCATGACCCCCCCCCCACGCCCCCACTACCCTTTCTTTACTCTCACCTTTCTTGAGATGATTTGGAGAGGTGTTAGTTTCTTCGTCTGCACTGCTATAACGTACAGCCCAGCCACTCTCCTGCACTGCCGTGATCTTCTCTTCTGTAATTCAGGCCATCGGCCCAGGACCCTCCGGAGAGAAAGGAGAGCGGGGGTACCCGGGCGCCCCAGGGTTGAGAGGAGAGCCAGGCCCCAAAGGTACGTTCTGTTTTCTCCTTTCTCCTCCTCCCCCTTCTTTCCACCCCCCTACCTTCTCCTCCTTCTCTCTCCCCTCTTTCCTCCTCCCTCCCTCCCCTCTCCTTCCCCCTCCCTCTCCCCTCTCCTTCCTCCCTCATCTTTCCCCCTCCTCTTCTCTCTTCCCTCCCTCCTCCCTTCCTCCTCTTCCCTCCCCACTCCTCCTCCCGCCTTCCTTCTGTCCTCTTATCCTTTACCTTTCTTCCACTTTCCACCTGCACTCTCACGGTTTGGTAACACCAACAGGCCTTGTAGGACCACGTGGTGACTAAGGCCTGTCTCAGACTCATGTCTGTCTTCCATCCTGGCACTGGGGCTCCTAGAGCCCATCTCTGTCCAGCTCTGTAGGGCCAGGGCGCTGCGTTTCCACCAGTGCCCTTCCCTCACCCCGCTGACCCAGGGCCTTGTGGGGACAGACACACAGGCTTGGTTTGTCTGACTCTCCCTTCTCTTTTAAGGGTTCCCAGGATTACAAGGCCAGCCAGGTCCTCCAGGTGAGCATGCTGGGCTGATTGTGTTGGAACAGTCGTACAACGTCTATGTGGTTCGTAACCCAAGTGTGTTTTTCTTGAACGTTAGTGATCCACAGGAAATGGCTGCCAATTCTGTTGCATGTTTTTCTAGTAATGACAGCAAGGTGTGTTCACAGCTGTTGTTGTTTACTTTGGAAGTCACAGGTGGCCATGGGATTATGTGTGTTCCTGGGGGGTTCTCACGTCTCTCCTCAAGTCCTACCTTCTCTCCCTGGCTCAGACCTACCCCCCAGTCTCCTTGCCCCCCCCACCAAGGGTGCAGGTCCCCAGTGTCCCACAGGCCCCTCACTATCAGTGCCCACACTCCCCGTCTCCAGGGAGACTTTGTTTCTCCCTTGGGACCAGACTTAGCTGAAACCCCCTAATGATCTAATCATCTCTGATCTAGCTTCTCCATGAGATCACATGTGGCTCGCTTGTACTTAGTGTGTGATTGTATCATTCCTGCTGCTTAGTAGTGGAATTCCTGTGTGTGCACACATCTGTATGTCTGCATGTGCAAATGTCTGTGTGCACAACCTGTATGTCTGTGTGTAGGTGCTTGTGTGTGCACACACCTGTATGCGTGTGCAAGTGTTGGTGTGCACATACCTGCATGTCTGTGTGTGCAGATGTGTGCACACACCTGTATGTCTGCGTGTGTAGGTGCTTGTGTGTGCACACAGCTGTATGCGTGTGCAAATGTTTGTGTGCACACACCTGTATGTTTGCATGTGCAAGTGTTGGTGTGCACACACCTGCATGTCTGCATGTGCAGATGCTTGTGCGTGCACACACCTGTATGTGTGTGCAAATGTGTGCACACACCTGCATGTCTGTGTGTGCAGATGCTTGTGTGTGCATGTGCAGATGTTTGTGTAAAAACGCTTGTGTGCGTGTGCGCAAACATCTGTGTGTGCGTGTGCATGTGCTCCCCCAGGCCCTGGAGCGGATCAGAAAAGCTGGGAGGGAAACCTGCATGTGACCTAGAATCCACACCACAGCCGAGTGCCCGCATCCTTACATTCTTGGTTTTGTATGTTTTTAATTTATTTTCGTGTTTTATTCTTTTTCATTATTTCCCTTTCCCTTTCTGACAGCTCTTCAGCTGTAATTTCTCCCAGGGCTCGTTCCTTTTTGCTGGAACAGACTATTCCCCACGCCATCCTGCGTTGAGGACTTGCTCCAACCCCGGGCTCGGGCCCCTCATTGCTTGCCTTCCTTCTAAAGCTTGGGGATCTAGCTTTAAAATCGCCCTTCTCTGTTTTCGTCCACTTTCTTCTCTGCGGTTATGAAAATGCTGACCTTCCAGCCATCCTAGTGGACACATCACTCCGTGTCTCCCCTTGGTGTCGCCGCATTTACTTCTAATGTCTTTTATCTGCCAGATCACCTCTTAACTTACAGTGATTATAGATAGACATCTGTGAAACTGCTCTGGCCTTATCTGCTCTCCCCTGGTTGAAGTCCGGCTGCTGGCCCAGTGAGCGCTGCACTCTGTGAGCCATGGGGTCCCCTTCTGGGGCCGAGCTGGGTGCTGCTTCTCCTCCCCTCGTGGGGTCTAAACCCCAGCCCCCAGGGGCTGCCTTCAGTCCTGCTGGTGCTGACGAGTGCATGTGGGGTTTAGTGGGGTAGCATTCCTTCTCCTACGACTGCAGCTCCGACTCTGGGATTGGCCATCTTCCTGGATGCTCTCTGTCCTCTGCGCTCTGCTCTGTTCGAGGCTGTGGACACGTCCCGCTTCTGGTGGCCGGGGCTGGGAGGAGAGACCCCAAGAGCAGCCCCAGGCTGGCGCTCCTCCCGGCATGAGTGGGAGCTCTTCTCTGCACCTGCCCAGCACGGGGGCCCTGCTGTCTTATCCCCCAGCTTGGCTTTCTGTGTTCAGACCTAACTTCACGCTCCTCCCATAACATCATTTTTGTCTGTAACTTTACTTCTTGGCTGTTCAATTTCGATTGCCAGCCCAGTTCCTGTCCCCTGGGCCTTGTGTCCACTTTTCTTTGGTGGGTGACATTTTTATGCCCTTATCCTCTAAGTGGAAATGAGATCGACCCACAGTACCCTCAGTGGCCTTTTCATTCATGCGGTGGGAATACTGTTTGCAGCAAAAGAAATGCACCGATTTTTTCATGTCTGGGTAGTGAGTCCCTTCTCCGTAATGTTAAGTTGTAGGGGGCATTTGGCTGCCAACACTTACGGGGTAAGAAGCCGGATAGTTCAGTCTGTTTTTACTTCTGTAGAACAGTTCCCTTTCCAGGGATGGTCACTAGTCATTTTACCTTGAACAGAGTTAAGAAAGTTCATCTGTGCTGTGGACGTTGACCTTGCACTGTGGTGACATACATGAGATTTTGTTCTGGTTTCAGGCTTCCCGGTACCAGGGCAGGCGGGTGCTCCTGGCTTTCCTGGTGAAAGAGGCGAGAAAGGTGACCAAGGGTTTCCAGGCACCTCTTTGCCAGGACCAAGTGGAAGAGATGGGCAACCGGGCCCCCCTGGGCTTCCCGGGCCCCCTGGACAGCCAGGCCACACGAGTAAGTACTCTTGGGGACCATGGCATGTGGCGTCTCGTGTAGGACAGGTGTCAGGCCAGAGCTGCGGGGCGCAGGGAGGGCACTCAGAGTTCAAGTGGTAACAAAAGACCGGGTGTCCGAGGATTGGTGAGTCATTCATATCCCACTGAGGTATCTTTGCAAAATTAGTCATGCTGCAGAAAGGAATAGTAAAAATCAAACAGTAAAACTGGTTGAAGGAGTAAGAACTATGTTAAGCAGGCCTGAGTCTCCCGGCGTCAAAGGGAAAAAGCAAGGCCGTTGAATCGTGTGGTTCTTCCGGAAAACAGAACACGTTCTTGTTCCTCTAGAGACACAAACTAGTACTAAGACACACACACGCACTAAGAAGAAAGGGCCTGCAGGGGACAGTCTGTGTGGTGACCGAACGGATGACCTCACATAGAGGGGTATTTTGCGCGGTGGGTCTCTCGTCAGCCCACTCTCAAAGCTGCGCACAGAACATTAAACTCTTGATTCAGTTAAGGGGGTCCTGTGATCCCAAAGTGATACCAGCGCAGAATGTAAGACAATTTCAGACAAGGTCATCCCAGTGGGAATACGTTCAGGTTTTCAAGGCAGGCCCTGCCGTGTCACTAGCAGCGTGTGTCCCGAGAGCGCCTGAAACCCTAGTCTTCTGTGGGGCTGACCTAAGGGGGTCCACATGCAGCGGGTTCCAGGCCGTTTATTTGCTAGAATTCAGACACATCATTAAGAAAAGGAGTTCTCATGGATGAGGCTCCATGCAGAGGGCAGATGTGGACTGGGGGGGGCGGGGGGACAGTGGATTTCCAGGTTTGAAGCTTCACTGGGAGAAAGGATCAGTGTGAGTTTTCTTTTTTCTTTTTTTTAAAGATTTTTTATTTATTCATTTGAGAGAGAGAGCGAGCGAGAACATGAACGGGGGGGGGGGTTGGGGTCAGAGGGAGAGGGAGAAGCAGGCTTCCTGCTGAGCAGGGAGCCCGATGCTGGATTCGAGCCCAGGACCCTGAGATCATGACCTGAGCAGAAGGCAGATGCCCAACAGACTGAGCCACCCAGGTGCCCCCGGCCTAGTTTTTTCATGTGTAAAATAAGGACGATGGTATGTACTTTGCAAGGTAGAAAGGAAGTAAGGTACAGGACAGGACTAATGAACTGAAATGTGCTTTAGGATCATCAAATGGATATTTTATCAGTGAAAGCTTGTGGTGAGTGATCAGTTGGGTGCTGTGTGGGTCCTGTTTTCGAGTTAACATTCTAGGATTGTTTTGAAGGAAGCTAAAGCGGGGTTTCCAGCTCTTACAATAGCCTAAAAGCCGTTTGGTATTACGGTAGAGATTGAGTAAGAGGGGATGCAAATCCTCTCTTCGGGTGGTGGGAATGATCCTGTAACTTCTAAAAATCCATTTCAGATGGAATTGTGGAATGTCAGCCTGGACCGCCTGGGGATCAGGGTCCCCCTGGAATTCCGGGGCAGCCAGGGCTCACGGGCGAGGTTGGAGAAAAAGGTAAGAGATGCTGATGTTTTAAAAAATGATTACGCTTGGATGGGATCTGTTTCTGCATGTGGGTGGGTGTGAGCACGTTCTTCCTGTATTTGGAACTCTTATCCAAGTCCATTCCTAGCATGTGGCTGCCCACGTGAAGCTCTGCCGGGGTGTCCCGATGTGGGGCTTCCGGGGGGGGGGAGCTTGGGGGGAGAGAGCATGAGATGCCACCTGGGAGGCAACAGGGGGCCATGGCCCTGACACTGTCTACATGGTCAGCAGATTAAACCCTCAGACTGATACCTTAGCGTGATCTTTCGGTTCAGAGTTTGAGAGTGCCCTTCTCAAAGAGCAAATATCTTTCTTTTGAGCCGAGTCACCGTCGTGTGCCTGCAACGCTCACCACCCCTCCAGGCCCTGTTCCCACAATCCGTGTGAGCACATCAGCTGCCCTGGGACTGCCCCCCCCCCGGCTCTCAGCATTATTGTTACTGATCTCCAGCATCTGCTGTAACCCCAGCCCAGGACGCATGGTCCTCTCTTCACTGTCGTGCCCGCAGTGGGTTCTCACCGTGTCCGCAGTCCTGTCTGAGCGTGTCCTACCCCTTGGACAGTCCAATGATGGTGTGTCTCTTAACAGCCGGAGAGTAGAGCGACTAGGAGTCTGCCCCCAAAACCAACCCCGTTGGGCACCATGGCTGGCTTTGGATTGCAAAGCCTCTTCCTCTTCCAAGGTCTACAACACAAATGCTGCATGAAAACAGTTGCAGCTAACACCTTAGAATTTTAGATTTCGGAGGTCCCGATGGATACGGTCTTAGAAGTCATCCCAGAGTGCCAGGGGGCACTCAGTGTCAGTGACTCTCTCTAGTTACCAGCTGCTTAGTACTTCCTGAGCTGGGCTGTCCCACGTTACGACGGGGTCAGGAGCTTCTCTGTGCTGAGACCTCCATCCTCCTGCCGTAGCCCCACCAGCCCGCCCAGCCCTCGGTCGGCGGTGCGTCTCCCCATGAGCGAATCCCATGGGGCCCAGAGCTCAGCTGGCCACCAGCCAACTTGCACTGTCCCCATCCCATGGGTGGGCTCCTGTTCTGCCTCGCCCGCACTTCAGGGACTTGGGCTGTCTGCGTGGGTCCTGCGTCTGTTCCCAGCAATGGGTCTGGCCAGAGTGGAGCGTGCAGGAGTAGTTCACGTGTGCATACGTACCCCCGTGTTCCCTTTGTAGGTCAGAAAGGAGACAGCTGCCTCATCTGTGACACAGAAGGACTTCGTGGGCCCCCTGGGCCGCAGGGCCCCCCAGGAGAAATAGGTAAGACCCCAGACGTGAAAGGGACCAGGCCTGAATTTTCTTCCATCGGTTGGAGCCTTCACAGGGAAACGCATCTCGCGCCATGAGAGACCTCAGTTTCTGCATTCAAACCAAAGCCTGATAATGAGATTTTAAGTCAGACTTCCGGGGTTTGTCCACTTTGTGGAAAATCATCAAGCTGATCTAAAATTTGGCACCAAAAGGTCAACAGCCTACGGTTCCCTCAGCTCCACAACCTTCGTTCCCTCAACCGAAGTGAAGGGCATGTTTCTGGCGGAAGTGGTCCTGGGGCTTGGGGTTGGGGGGGCTCTTGTCACCAGCTGCTTCAGTGGTCCTTGTCCGAATTTGGGGTCACTGCTTCCCTTCTGGAGCCCACTGTGACCATTCCTGTTACTACTCTGTGGAGATTCTTCAGACACCGTCCACTTATGTCAAGATATCTGTGCTCTTGAATCTGGAGAACGAAAGTTTTGGGGTTTTGAGGATGTGTCTCAGGCAGTAATGTGCTGCATCTCCCTTGTCTTCTGAAAGGTTTCCCAGGACAGCCAGGGCCGAAGGGCGACAGAGGCTTACCCGGCAGAGATGGTCTGGAAGGATTGCCTGTAAGTAAACCTGAGTTTGCGTACCTATTAGACGTTGCCTCCAAGCCAACTAACAAAGGTGTCTATTGTCGCATTTGCAAACACAGCCTTTGCTGTATGATTTGGGTGCTGGTCAAGTGTGGCTTTGTCGAGCAGTCTAGAATTACTCCCCGTGTCCTTCGCCTGACGATGAGCAGGACTGTCGAGTCCAGAATCTGCATCTCACCTGCCTCTCTCCTCACCTGGTCAGAATTCAAGTGCCACGTACCTGTGTCCAGGTGCAGCCGGATGCTGTGTGTCACCTTCCCACAGGGTCTCGGGGGCTCTTGAAACAAATGGTGCCACCAGGAGCCATCTGCAAACAGTTACACCCGTTACTTAAAAACAATGTAGTAAGTTCAGAGCCAGTATTCTTGTGGAGAAATAGAGGATCACCGGCCTGTCGCCTTTGAGGAATTCCACACTTGTTTATTCTCTCACAGAGACGTGTTTTGAAAATTCCTATCCACCAATATCTATTGTGAAGATGCTTTTCTAAATTTATAAATGAAGTAATCTCGGATCGACGTGAAACCTTACAGTTAAATGAAAATCAGCTCCCCAGTTTTCCTAGTTTGTTTAAAAAAGAAGCCATTGAATAGAGGAGAATAGTTGTAATCCCGAGCATTGAAGGGCATTTTATTGCACGTAATCAGCTCTGTTTCTAAAGCGCGTAAACCTCAGGGCCTGGTTCTCGTATTTTCTTTGTTCTTCTGAGCTCTGTAAGCGTCAGCCACTTTCCACACTTTCTTTCATTACTGCTTTCCCTTTTGCTTTTCTTTTTTCTTCTGTCACACGATGAAAATAAAATCTTTAGCATTTTATTCCTTTTTGATGTAGCTCTTTAACATTTGCGATGTTTAAAAATATTACTGGCAGCTTCTATAAAAGCGGGTCAGGGCAGAAGTGAGTTGAAATGGCACTGAAGCAGCTGGGATTGAGCAATCGCTTCCTCCTTTGAAGTTAGATCTCGGGATTCTGCTTCCAGAACTTCCCTGGTGCCTGGGGAGCTAAGTTACAAGTTGCAATTGTTTAAAATATTTCTAAATAAATGAGAAGTTCACATAACTGGGAAGCCCTGACTCTGGTGGGGATCAAAGCCAGAAGCGCTTTGAAGAAGCAGCAGAGGATGCTTTTAACCTCTGGACATGGTCTTTATCTACTTGGCCTTCCTGGAAACTTCCTGCCTCGACTCTGCCTGACATCCCATCCAGACACCAGCCCCCCAGCCCCAAATCTAATAAAAATGGGAAAAGAGAACGGAGGGAGAAGGACAGTTGAGGACAAGTCCTGATGAAGAAGAAAATAAAGCCAGTGCACGACAAAACTTCTAATCCCCTGCCTTCCCCATCAGGAGCTCCTTTCTCTCTGCAGACGGCCAAGTTTGTAAAAACAGTTTTCTGGGTAAATAATTTAATTGAGCAGGTAGTAATTTCTCTTATATTTGAGGCTGTCCCATAGCTCCACAGTTTAACTGGCTCACAGGTGGGGCTCTCTCACTTCGAGTGAGGCTGGGGCTGCATGAGGTGCCCGCGAACCCCGGAGCATCCTGGAAAGTAGATGAGGATGAAAAGAGATGAAATGCTCTGATTTCCTGTTTGATTTGGATAGCGTTTCTGTGACATGTCCTTTTGAAGGCCGAGGGTTGGATTTTGGGAAAGAGGGAACGGCACAAGAGGCTGGCTCCACACGGGGACCTGGGTGGGTTTCGGGGCCATCGGGACGGTCAGTTGAAAGGAGCTGTGACACCCCGCGGTGGCTGCGCTTGTTAGAAGCAGACCATATAGTCGTTGGATCTCCTCCAATTTATGGAGCCAAGGCGAGGTGTTCAAGGCAGCGTTTGATTCCTCCTCGTTTATGTCAAGAAATGTGGATCCAAAGACCTTTGAATCGCTGAAGATTAGGACGTTCTGTGGCAGAGAAGCCACAGGAGGTGTCCTAGGGTCAAGATGTCACCTTTCAAAAAAAATATCTAGATTTCTTCCTTGAACGATAGCCTAGCCGGTAAGGTCACCATTATCAAGATAAAGAGTGGTATTTCCTCACCGTGTGCTCGCCATCCTGGAAAACTGTATTCCTAGTCTGTGAATAATCACCGTAAAGTAACACTGATCCTTCCAGGTTGAGAAAAATACACACTGGTTGTAATTTCTTACATTGGGGTTTATTTTTTATGGGTGAATATTGCCTGGTCAACTTCTCCTTCCTGCAATACCTCCCTAGCTGCAGACGTTCAGGTCACAAAGTTAGAAAGCCTTAGGCCTGCCCTCAACATCCCCAAAGACTGGAGGAGAGAAAGGTGCGCAGGGAGGAGAGTTTCTGTAATGAGGACCGTTCGCTCCACTGTGGAAACCCAGGACACGTGTCAGGGAGGGCTTCACGGAGGAGTCGCAGCTTAGCTGGGATTTAAGGATGCACAGGAGCTATGATACCTCGAGAGAGAAAGCTACAAGAGACCACAACACCTTTGAACTAAATAATGACTTTTCCACGACCCCCCATCCAAGGTCTTGGAGGGTCTGCTCCCTCACCTGCTGGGGGGTGCTTCTGGTGTTTTGCCGGCGCAACTGGGCTCCGAGTCCAGAGTGGTGTGCCGAGGGCCGTGACGCATGGTGGGCGCATAATAAACGGTCCCCATGCTAAAATCTAAAGATCGTGTGAATTTGGGTCTGTCCCTTGTCTTCCAGCTCCTTACTCTGTGTTACACACCTACACAGAAGTGTGTGGTCACATGTGACTCACATACATCCGAGGGCCGTTTCAGAGGGAGTGTGGGAGAGGGAATTCAAATTAAATGAATTGTCCAAGAGTACAATCCTGCCAAGTCAGCAGGGAGGCTGAGCGATTTCTTTCTCAGGCCTAAGGGAATGAGTACTTGAGACAAGTATTTGAAAACCTTGTGAACCCCAATTCTCAGGCTAGAGGAGAGACCATCTGTGGGTGTGGGCGTTCCTTGAAGATTTAACTTTCCAGGAACTGGAAAATGTGCTAGGGTGTGTCTCCTGGGAAAGTCCGTTCTCTTTTGCTGACTGCTCAGAACAGTGGTGATGGGGCTGGCCGGCGCTCGCTCCCCAGACTCTCTGCTTGCTGTTGCCGTTCTGCCCTCAGACACTTCACGCGTCTGCACCTGGAAGCCCTTTCTCTAGTTCTTGGTCCCCAGAAGTCACACACTCAGCAGCTTCTAGCACTTGCTAGAATGTTCCTGTGAACGTTAACAGTTGGAAGGAACAAGCAGGTTCTCTGGGGACTGTCCTCCAAGCTGGGTGCTTGGTGCCACACTCATTCCCCCCGCCCTAGCCTGGCCTCTGTTTGCAATACCCAGTGAAGGCTTTTTTTTTTTCAGGTATTGTAAGAGAAACACAAGAAGTGAGAGGTCAGATCATGGCTTTGTCACAGAGCTATTGGCTTGCTTCTAGAAAATAAAATAAGATTGAACATACTGCCGTTTTTCAAGGAGGTGACTTCTCAGTATCATTGTTGGCTATGTAACAATGCTGCTGGCCTATTTTGTGCACTGATGTCTTCCATTTGTTGCTCGTAGGGCCCGCAAGGCACACCAGGGCTGATGGGCCAGCCGGGAGCCAAGGGAGAGCCTGGCGAGATTTACTTCGACGCACGGCTCAAAGGAGACAAAGGAGACCCAGGCTTTCCAGGACAGCCCGGGATGCCAGGCAGAGCAGGGTCTCCTGGGAGAGATGGCCATCCGGGTCTGCCTGGCCCCAAAGGCTCCCCGGTATGTTTATTTCCAGAGTTGGAATGCCCACTTTATAAGCAGATCTGCAAAGAATGAAGAAATGAACTATTTGCATCGTAGCTACATATTTTCATTTGGGTGGTGATTGTTACATGTGATGTTTAGTGGTCCTTGGGGAGACTTAAGTTTGCAAACGTAGGCGTTGATGCTGTTGACGGGAACAGTGGGGGGACAGTGCATGGATATCTTCTGGCGCCTATGTGTTGGATGTTCGCATGTCAGATGGGACGTGAAGTTTAGAGTTAGTGGCCTGCAAGTTATCCTTGAAAAGACAGTTCCAGATACAAATACTTCAGTCTGTGAAGGGTGTCCTTGTGTGGGGAGGGAGGGTGCCTGCCCAGCATAGACAGGAATGCTGTGTCATTTATTAACTGCCAGTTGACCTTTGTAGAAGGGGAAGTCAATAAATAGCATAAGCCAGTTAACCTCTGATACTTATTTACTGCAGATGGTGGAGGGATGTGAGATGAACACATGTTGGTATGTCTGCTGATAACGTTTCTTTTCTCTTTGCATGTCAGGGTTCAGTAGGATTGAAAGGAGAGCGTGGACCCCCTGGGGGAGTTGGATTCCCCGGCAGTCGAGGTGACATCGGCCCTCCTGGGCCTCCAGGGTTTGGCCCTATTGGCCCTGTTGGTGACAAAGGACAAGCGGGTTTTCCAGGGACCCCTGGATCCCCAGGCCAGCCAGGTGAGGCCCGAGGACCTCAGGTGCACAGAGCACTGGGCTTCACGACGTGGGGACAGGAGTCTGGTGTCCATTCTTACAGGAGGTGGCCTGGCCTGGGCCCTATTGTAGCGATACCGTACCTTGTGGCCTCATGTGTAAGAAGGGCCCAGTGATGTGTAGAATCTGGCTGCAAAGCATCTGAATTGATAGATGCTTTTTCTTCTCACGAGGATGCAGTGCTTTCCAGTTCAAGTGGGCCTTCTCTGTGGAAGGGATACCAACATGAGCTTGTTTTTTTTCTCTTTACCTATTTTCTGTGTCTCCCTGGTGAACAGTCCACATGGGCTTCTGTATATTCCAGGCCGGGTAGTCTCACCTCTCCACGGATGGGCAGGTGCCTGTGGGCTGATTCCGGGTGGTCTTTGCCTCACCGTTGCTGTTCAGTGAGGGGCTGGCTTCGGTCACTTGCGCACCGTGTCTCCGTTGGGCCTGTGTGCCCAGTGGCGGGGTGGTGGCAGCCAGATAGGCGTGGCCCTGCCCTTCCGGTGCGCACTGCTGGGGGTTTGGCAGAGCACGTGGTGCGAGGCCAACACGAGGCTTTCCCACGGACACGCTCACTCCCCCTTTGCGCCCTGCGTGTTATCAGGGTAGTGGTCATGGGGTGGCCCCTGGCCTGGCACACGGCAGGCTCTCAGGTGCAGGTCGTGGAATATGCTTCAGGCTAGAAACCGATCACTCCCGTCGTTCCCTGGCCCCCTACCCTCCCCGGGCTGCAAGAGCAGAGGCCAGGAAGGGCTTGGGCACCGAGGAGGGAAGGAAGAGTGCAGGGCTAAGAAATGTCCTAGAAATCCTAAAAATGAACAGAAGGACTTCGGGTGATTACAGTTGTGTGACTGGTAAAGCTTGAACCACATAGTAAGTAGCTGTGTGACCAAGCTAGGGAGGAATTAGATGACATACTTGGGGGAACACGTTCCAGGACCCCCGTGGAAGCCTGCAGCCAGGACAGTACTGAACCCCGCATACGCTAGGTTTCTCCCATGCATACAGACCTGTGACAAAGTTAAAATGTAAATGAGGCCCGGGAAGAGATTACCAAGAACAACCAGGAGCAAAATAGAGCACTTATAACCACACAGTGTAATGAACGTCGTGTGGATGTGTGTGTCTCTCGCAATATACCTTCTCGTCCTGTGCCCACCCTTCTTCTTGTGACGAGGGGACGTGACAGAGTGTCTCCGTGGTGAGGTGACGTGAGGTGAATGACGCGAGCACATATACAGCGTCCAGTTACCGTGGACCTCCTGAGCCACGCCACGGTTGACCGCGGGGAAACTGAGACACACACAGTGGAACCGTTGATGGGGGGGTGGCGACTGCATGGCCTTTGTGCTCACTGATCCGCCGATTCTGTCACAAGCCATATATCCAGCCCAAGTTTTATCAGTTCCTATCCCACCGGGAACCATTACTTACTTACTACATGATAGTGTCAAATTTATAAGCTCTTCTGCACAGGGCACGTTAGCCTGTCTTTGTTGGAAGTGCAAGCACCGCGCCCTATTGTATTTCTTACTATCATTCTCGTTGGTTGTATGGCTCATGATTACATAGCACCCAGTTATGACTCCCTTGATCATTGTTTGTGGCTTAGCAAGGATCCCAGAAATGTTTCTTTGGTGACTCCTTTGGAGGCAGAGAAATACTGGGTTTGACCTAGGAAGACACCCCCCTGCCCATCTTGGAAAAGGGACCTGTGATCTCTTCCCCATAGCTCCTGACTCCAAAATCAGCATCTCAAGTGTTCTTTGGATCTGAAAATTTGCAGAACCATAAAAAGGAATCAGGCGCTTCTTGGCCAGAAACTACCTTCAGAAAGACCAACTGGGGCACACACAGATGCATCCTAGCAGGAAGGGAAGGAAGAAGGTTCCTGAAGGAGGTGTTGACAGTGCTAATGGTCAGCTGTCTGCATTCTGTAGACTTGCTTGGCCATCCAGACCCAGGCAGCTTCTGGATTAGAAACGCAGGCTTCTTTGATCTGCCAGAGCCGGTTTACTCTGGTGACATTAAAGGCTTGTTCCCAGGGTGGAACTGATAGCAAGTATGTGTTGGGGTCAGTCGGTTGGCATTTCTCAGAGTCTGCAGCGAAAGAATGTGTTGGCCGTTCCTGGGAAGCCCCATATGTCTTGCATTCGTATAGGGTGTGTGGAGAGTCTGTGCACACATCTTGGAGGTGACCCCTTTGGTCTTGTCCCGGCAGCTAAATCCTGACCCCCAGTGGGTCTCCCAGGCATGAGCGCTTGGGGCTGGGCTGCACCTCGGGCCCGGGCTGCTCCAAAGGGCACACGGCTGTCCAGCTACATGCTTACGGATTGTGCTGATCACCCACTTAGCACGTCCCATCAGATGAACGTAATTTAGGGCTGCCTCAAAGCAACGTAGAATTGGTATTGTCTGATAAATTGAGGGAGAACGCTAAAAGTGTTTTGACTCTTCCAGACAGGCTAATTAAGAAATGACTCAGGGTCATCTCATTTCTTGTTGTTACAGATTTTCTAGCTTTTTGTGACTCTTATTTTGGACTCTTAGGGAATTCGTGTGTCAAGTATCTAGGTCCTTTTGGCTATAAATTTTGGGGAAAAGAGGAAGAGCTCTCTGTGAAAGATTCTAGAAAAGTAGAGGTAGGAAGTGGAGGTATGCAGGTGGGGCTGCTCTGTAGGTAGGCAGTGTGCTGGGGACAGGACATGGGCTCGCTCGCTGCGTCCTCGCTCAGGATGGGATGTAGGCTCTCATACCGTGTCTTTGCTCTTCCCCTAGGTCCCAAGGGTGAAGCAGGAAAAGTTGTGCCCCTACCTGGTCCCCCTGGAGCACAAGGACTTCCGGGATCCCCAGGCTTCTCAGGGCCACAAGGTACTTTTAATGCTCTCGTTTGCCTGGAGTTACGCTTGGAACAATGACAGGTTTTTCTCTCACTGACTATTGGTCTTGCTCACAACAGGTGACCGAGGCTTTCCTGGAACCCCAGGAAGGCCAGGCCTCCCGGGAGAGAAGGGCACTGTCGGCCAGCCCGGAATCGGATTTCCAGGGCCCCCCGGCCCCAAAGGTAAACCTGCAGGACAAGCCAGCCCCTGAGTGGGGCCATTGCTCTGCCCACGGCCCATTTGGGCCCCCGCCGTCGCATCCGTTCCCTGGTTGGTTGGCACCGAGGGCCGTGGCCATTCTGTTCATTCCCATGAATCCTAGGGGAGAGGAGGCAATGCATGTAAACACACTGTTTGAGTTGGTGACTTGCCCTTCAGGGGAGCTTGCGGAAATCTGGATGATAGCGAATGCAGTCACTGAGGCGGTGGGTTGGCCGGGAGGGGTTGAGACGTCAGGACCCGGCAGCTGCCCAGGGAGCTGGCAGAAGCTGCATTTCAGGGTGTTCTCCTCATCAGCGCGGGGGATGTGCAGAGCAGCCGGGCCCCATGCCAGGCTGGGTGTGGGTCAGCGGGAAGGGTGCTGGGGAACATGAGGGAGGGGGCTTCACTCTCAGGGGGAGAAGGCCCCCACACCGCAGAGCCTGGGTCTGCATGGGGTGCTGACATGTTAGAACCAGAACTTCTTTCTGGAAACAGTAAGGCGGTCAGGAGGACAGTTTGACTGCTTCTGTTCCTCTTGTGGGTCTGTCTTCCTGTGGGTGGGCCCTGACGTAGACTTGCCGTCGTGGACCTCGGTCCAGGACTGAGCAGGCGCTGTGTGCAATAAGGGACATCTCTTTCCTGCTTGGGCCGGCGTCCTGACCCCAGTTTTCCTGGCCGTGTGTGCAAACCTAGTGGAAAGAGCTCTCGAGGCTCCTAGCTTCCCGTCCAGAGGCTCAGCCTGTGTCACACCTGCTGGCAGAGTTACGGGCCTGCACACCCCTCCAGGTGCTGCATTGCACCCACACATGCACGTGGCCACGTCTCTCCGGCTTACAGGGCAGAAGGCCCTCGGTGACCCTCCCAGTTCACAGGGACAGTGCTGAGGCCTTCTGCCTGTTCCCGAGCCCCACCCTCTCCCCTGTGAGCACCATAGCGCCATCCTGAGAGGTAGAAAAGTTAGCTGGTAGGGTCTCCTTGTTGGAGGCTGGCTGCCCACTCAGAGCGGCTTGGCGATGCGCACACTGGTGGGCAGTTAGGTCCACTCTCTGACGAGACCCCTCAGTACCACAGCCCCACAGCACGTGTGACCTCTGCATACTTACAGATCACCGCGCGTCGTGGACCTCTGCATCCCACAGGGGGACCTTCATGCACAGTAGAGCCACGGGGTAGCTGTTAGCCCATTGGGCCTTTTAGGGCTGGGGCCCAGTCTCTAAATGCCCCATGCGCCTTTGGTGTGGTGCAGCCGCGTTCAAGAACCCATGGTCTGCAGCGGCGCTGCTCACACCAGAGCGTCTGGGACTCCCGGGGCGTCTTGTGAAAATGTGGGTGTGCTCCAGTGGATGTGGGTGGGCTCTCGAACAGGCGGCAGGGCTACCCCGAGCGGCGGCACGCTCGGAGCCGCAGAGTGGGAGGGCCACCCTAGGCTGCACGTGCCACGGTGGTCTTTGTTTTGTTTGGGGGGTGGGACAGGAGGAAAAGCTGAGCGGAAGGAAGGGGAGAGGGGACGGTGGGAGAGAGACAGGGAGGGCGGCAGGCACAGCACGTGGTCCAGGGCACCCAAGCTGCCCCAGTGGGCACCGGTGATTCCCCCGACGGCGAGCGAGGCCCCACGCTCTTCTTAGAACCACCTCGAAGGGCTCTTTGTTGTTGGCCAGTTCAGTTGCTCAGTCCAGGGACGTCTGAGCAAGTGTGAGGGAGGCGAGGAAAGGGGGGAATAGCTTTAATACATTGGTGGTTTTGTGACTCTTCCTAACAGGTGTTGATGGCTTACCTGGAGACGTGGGACCTCCTGGGAGTCCGGGTCGCCCGGGATTTAACGGCTTACCTGGCAACCCGGGTGTGCCCGGCCAAAAGGTGGGTGCTGAGTGCTCTCTGGATTGCTGTTTCCTCATCCTTATTATTAATTAGACCCATAAAATGTGGCTTATTAGTGTCACGGCATATGTTGGATCAGCATGCTTTGTTGGTTAAAGAAATAGCACAGAGTAGAAAGGAAGAAAGTGCTGGTACGTGGTAGTTGATGTTTTGAGGGAATCGTTTGTTCCAGTTTTCAGAGTACATGCTTACCTGTGTGTGTAGTGCATCTCAGGGTCCAGGGTGGGCCTTCCTGGGAGTGGCAGGAGAAGGCTGCATGCAAGCCACCCGGGAGAGCCTACTTTTACTGACATGCTGGCCCAGTAATTCTTTGTGGCAGGGGCTGCCTGGGATATGGTGGGGCTTCAGCTGCCCCCTCCGTGGCCTCTATCCACAGATACCAGAGGAACACCCTGCGTTCACCCCCAGTCATGGCAACCAAAACTATCTCTGGACATTGCCAAATGTCACCCAGGGGGCGGGGGAATGGCCCCAGTTGGGGACCCCTGGGCTAGTGTGACTTCGGGACTCTCCTTGCCTCAAACATCCCTCTGCCTTTTGCTGATACTTGAAATTCTGCTCAGCAAGTACAGCTGACCAGGGGACAGATATTTTCCTGTTCTGATTATAAGGAAGGGAAGTGAAATTGCTAGAAGGCATCATATGAAATGGGAGAAAGGGCCAAGGGCAGTAGTTTCACTTTGCCAATGAAAGGCTAGCCTGGCCTGTTCCCTTTCTATTGGGAGGGCAGGTAGAAGCTGTGGGTATCGGGCAGGTGCACACGGGCAGGTAGAGGCTGTGGGTATTGGGCAGGTGTGCATGGGCAGGTAGCTTGGTCCTTACTGACTGTCTGCACCTGCGCCCTGGGCTTGAGTTCATGGGCTATGCTGGTGAACTGGCTTTTCCTTGCTTCGGGAATTTCCAGGGAGAGCCGGGCATTGGTCTACCAGGACTCAAAGGATTGCCGGGTCTTCCCGGCATTCCCGGCACACCTGGAGAGAAGGGGAACATCGGGGGAGCAGGCGTTCCTGGAGAGCATGGTGCTATCGGCCCCCCAGGCCTTCAGGGAATCAGAGGTAACTTTTTTTTTAAGATTTTTATTGGGGCGCCTGGGTGGCTCAATCGTTAAGTGTCTGCCTTCGGCTCAGGTCATGATCCCAAGGTCCTGGGATCAAGCCCTGCATCGGGCTCCCTGCTCAGCGGGAAGCGTGCTTCTCCCTCTCCCACTCTCCCTGCTTGTGTTCCCTCTCTCGCTGTGGCTCTCTCTGTCAAATAAATAAATAAAATCTTAAAAAACAACAACAACAAAAAAGATTTTTATTTATTTATTTAGAGAGTGAGAGAGAGAGCGTGAGCAGGGGGAGGAGCAGAGGGAGAGGGAGAATCTCAAGCAGACTCCTCACTGAGCGGGGAGCCCAATGTGGGGCTCGATCTCACGACCCTGAGATCATGACCTGAGCCGAAATCCAGAGTCAGACGCTTAACCAACTGAGCCACCCGAGGCCCCGAGGTGACTTCTTACAGACAAGTCTAGACGGCGGCAGGGGCTGGGGCCTGTTTATTTGGTGTACGCAGAGAGCCCCTGTCGCTTGCTCTGTAAATGTGTGTTGAGTGAATGATGGAAAGCATAGGTTAGACCTTACGGTATTGTGTGGTTGTGGTTTATCGTGTGGGTGGGTAGTGTGTGCTATGAGACATGAAATGGTCTGTGTGCAGTTTATTTACAATTTCTTCCCATCCAGGTGACCCAGGACCGCCTGGATTACAAGGTCCCAAAGGAGCTCCAGGAGCTCCTGGAATTGGCCCCCCCGGAGCGATGGGCCCCCCTGGAGGACAGGGACCACCAGGATCCTCAGGTGATGGGACATTCTTCCACAATTACTGCTTCCCCAAAGCATGCTGATGGAGGGGACGGGCCGTCAGGAGTCTGCGTAAAGTGGGGATTAGTGCTCCCTTGCGAATAAGAGGGGGAAAGGACGATTCTGCTTTGTGGAAACCGGTCTGATGTTCACTTAAATGAAGGGTTGTCAGCGTCTTTCTTTTCCTCCCACTGAGCTTGGTTTACCTGCCAGAGATGTATATTCAGTGACATTTTCGTTTACTTAAAATGACTGGCATTTCCATCTTACTTTCCCGTGGGGGGGGGAGGTTAGTAAGTTGTGGGTGCCATAAACTGGCCCATAGCTAGGAGCTGCCTTTGCCTTTAGTGACCAGTCCCGGAAGTGAGACAGTGCTGGTGGGCTGACAAGACGATCCCCGAACAC
Source organism: Leptonychotes weddellii (assembly GCF_054177405.1). NCBI lineage: Eukaryota > Metazoa > Chordata > Mammalia > Carnivora > Phocidae > Leptonychotes > Leptonychotes weddellii. The sequence goes on along the minus strand of NC_138371.1, from coordinate 173,976,990 downwards.
GGTTGAAAAGCAGCTAGCGTGGGGTGCGAACACTGCGGACAGGCCTGGGGCTGGTGGCAGGGGAGGCTGCTGCCCACTGATGGCAGAGGGGAGGGCTTGGTCTCCGGGCCTTGTCCCCATGGCTCTAGATGCCGCCACCTGGGACGGTGGGAGCATCCCAGCCCCCAGCATGGCACGCGCGCTCACGTGCCTCCTGCAGAAAGCTCCAGCTGAGCCCGGGGGGGTGCCCCGCAGGGCTCCCTGCAGATCCTGCTAACTGCTCTCGCTCTTCACCCCCCTCAGGCCCTCCTGGAGTGAAAGGAGAGAAGGGCTTTCCCGGATTTCCAGGCCTGGACATGCCAGGTCCCAAAGGAGATAAAGGGTCCCAAGGGCTGCCTGGCCTGACGGGACAGTCGGGGCTCCCTGGTCTCCCTGGACAGCAGGGCACACCTGGGGTTCCTGGGTTTCCAGGTAAATGATTTGTGAACTCCGGCCCCCTGTCTGTTTGTGACCTGTAGCATCTGCAGTCAGCATTCACTGTCCTTCCGTCTGGCCACAGGTCCCAAGGGAGAGATGGGCGTCATGGGGACCCCGGGGCAGCCTGGCTCACCGGGACCAGCGGGCCTGCCGGGATTACCAGGAGAGAAAGGTAGGGAGTGGGCAGCTCTAGCAGAGCCCGTCTTGTGTCCATGTCTCTGTGTTTCTTGGAAACTCTTGAGTGGTTGTAGGTCCTATTTCCTTGCAAGAGGCAAAGGAAAGAAGTCAAGAAGGTCAGGCAAGGGTTGGGGAGACCCCCTCCTCTGGTGGGAACTCCTGGTGGGCGGTGCATGTGGGAGCAGGGGCTGTGCTCTGCCCAAGACCAAACAAGAGACAGGTTTTCAGCTGTTCCTTATTGGGATGTTGGAGTTGGTTTGTTTTTATAGGATTGGTGGGATCTGCAGTCCTGCAAGGTCACAGGAACTGAGACCTTAGAATCAAATTAGCAAACTGGGCAAATTTATAGGTCTTCATTTTTATTTCTTACCTTGTTGTTTGAAATTGGTCCAAAATATGTTTGTTTTTTTTTTTTTTTAACAAATTGACTTTGTGAGACATAGAAATGGTCATTTGTTTAGTAGAACAAGAGAATTCCCGTTTTATTGTTTTGTATCGAATTGAGGGGCACCGTGAACAGACATGATGAAGGTCCTTAGGAAAGAGGGAAGGTGTAAAGTATTTAAACCGGTAATAAGCAGAGTCACAAATACAGTAGAGTCGTTAGCAAATACTAAATTGTAAAAAATGGCTTTATTGCTTATTTCCTGGGGCCAGATTCTTCTGGTAGCTCAGACACTTGCCACGCCCTGCTCCTTTGTGCTGCGTGTGGATAGGCCGCGAGTTCTTCCTCCCTCCTTCAGCAGAAGGAGTGCCACACAGTGTCGCTGCCTCTGAGGCCTTGGCCACACTTCACCGGTGCTTGTCTTTCCTCTGCAGGGGACCATGGCTTCCCAGGCTCCTCGGGGCCCAGGGGAGACCCTGGCTTCAAGGGGGACAAAGGAGATGTGGGTCTCCCCGGCAAGCCTGGCTCCATGGATAAGGTGGACATGGGCAGCATGAAGGGTCAGAAGGGAGACCAAGGAGAGAAAGGTGACTGGATGAGGGGTCCGGTGGGGGGTAGAGCTGCATGTCTGACCAGGTCTGTAGCTCTGCACCAGTAATATCAACCCAACCTGTGTTTCTGCAGCAGTTTGCCTTTTAAGCAGACGTGGGTCATCATCACTCTTTTTTCTGTGACGTGCAGGACAGACTGGACCAACTGGTGATAAAGGATCCCGGGGAGACCCTGGAACCCCGGGAGTACCTGGAAAGGACGGGCAGGCGGGGCATCCTGGGCAGCCAGGTATGCAGTGAAGTTCAAGTCCACCGCACGGCGGGAGCTCGTGCTAAGGGTGCTCAGGGAATGTCACCCAGCACTATTCATTGGCATTAACCTGCCGGGTTTTTCTCTGTTACCCTAGGACCTAAAGGTGACCCAGGCATAGGTGGAACCCCAGGTGCTCCGGGACTCCCTGGACCCAAAGGATCGGTTGGTGGCATGGGCCTGCCAGGTACATTGGATTCAGATAAGGTGTCTTCTTTCTAAAGAAAAGAACGCGCCAGGGCTGGTGGGACAGGACTGTAGGAGGATGTGCATTGACCCGAGGGTGTAATCCAGTCTTTGACCCCAATGCACGTCTTCAGTTCTGTATGGTCTCATGCCTCAGGATCAGTGGCACTTGGCTGACACAGCGACCACTGCTAAAAAAAAGAAAATCACAATTCAATAAAATAAAACATGGGCTGTCTGCCGTCACCTTTCGATTACCTCCAGGTGACTGTCCACCTGGCCACCATGTCCCCCGTGCAGTCCGGGCCAGCCGCTAGCGCCCTCTGGTTCCTCTACCCCAACCCTGAACTGGCCCCAACCCCGCCTGGTGCATTCGCTCCCGTGAGGAGGCGGGTGAGAGGTGGAGAGCGCAGGCCTCAGGTGGGTCCGCGGCTAGTGCCTCTCGGAATCCGCGGGGAAGGGAGAGCCGAGGCAGGAGGCCGGCCCCTCTAGCCCCCCCCATGCCTTCACGAGGCGCCTGATCACCCCCATTTGACATAGAGACATCTAGCTTGCTGTTTACACCTGTTTGTAAGTAGGTCTGGGTACCAGCATACGTTATGAAACTAGGTATGCATTTACTCTTATGATGGCCCGCCTCACGACCCTCTGATTCTTCGGGGTAATGTGCATTGATTGTAGAATAAGGAACATAAAAGCCCTTTGTTACACTGCTGCCAAAGCAAATATGCTGAGGAGTTCGTGTATTTCTTCTCTCTCTCTGTGAAATGGTGGTCTCTAGAAGACAGGACAGACGCTTCTTAGCGTGGCAGTAACGTGCTGTGGGCAACTGGCATCTGCCTGCATAACTAAAAGATTGATGAATGAAGGGAAACATGTTCTTTTACCTTCTTCTTGCAGGCCGTCAAAGTGCTTTTTTATTTTGAATATTAGCACCTGCTAAGCACACGTTCAAGTTTCAGTTGTTTGCGTTTATAGGAACACCGGGAGAAAAAGGTGTGCCTGGAATCCCCGGCCCGCAGGGCGTCCCTGGCTTACCCGGGGAGAAAGGAGCCAAAGGAGAGAAAGGGCAGGTGGGCCTACCTGGCATTGGAATTCCGGGCCGTCCTGGGGACAAGGTAACAGCCCCCTGCTTGGAAACCTCCCCTGCCCCCCATCTGAGCAGCTCAGCACATTAACTTACTCGTAACACAGAACAGTGTCCCCCGACTTACTCTGAGTTGTCCCTCCTGCCTTCTGTCCACCACTCCTTCCTTGGGAAGGGTCTAGAGGCTGTTGGAGAGGCAGGGTAGCAAGCTCTCACGAGCTGGAAAGGAAGGGTGAGGAAGACCATCAAGAGTAGAAACAGATAACTGGCTCTTTTGTTCTGGGTTTCCCGTTTGTCCTCGTTTTTCGGATGTGGACTTTGACTCTTTGTTAGAAAGCTGGAAATGGGATTCTCCAGTGCAACATAATGGTACCAAAATGCGTACTGTTATCCAGAAGGGGCCCCCAGACTTTTGTCTGGGGACAGATGTAAAATGCATGGGCCCATTGTCTACTCACAGGGAGATCAAGGGGTCGCAGGCTTTCCGGGGAGTCCTGGAGAGAAAGGAGAAAAAGGCAGTGCTGGTATCCCAGGGGTCCCTGGCTCCCCAGGCCCCAAAGGCTCGCCAGGGAGTGTCGGCTATCCAGGTAGGTGAGCCGGGCCCCCTCCCGAGCTTGGGTTTGAAGATGACGGGAAGACTCAAACTGATGGCATTCTGGTGTCTTTTGTTTCCCATTAGGAAGCCCCGGATTGCCTGGAGAAAAAGGTGACAAAGGTCTCCCGGGATCGGATGGCATTCCTGGCATCAAAGGAGAAGCAGGTAGAGACCACTTTTTCGAATGCAGACGGGCCATCGAGGCTGGGAGTTTCCCTCCCTCAAGGTGGCGCATCGTGAACCCCAGAATGTCCCCGGGTGACCCAGCCCTCCTCGTTTCAGATGAACAAACTGAATGTAGGGGACTCACGGGGTCTTTCTGAGGTCTGGCCACCAGTTAGGAGCTAGAACCAAGGTCGCAGAGCTGGCGGTACAGCTAGGTCCAGTTGGTTCTAGAGGTTCTAGAATCGGTTTGTGTGTCAGTGTGGGAGTTTGATGTACGTGTCTCGGGGACGCCAGGTGTGCTGGGGGTGACGGCTCCCTGGAGGAAGGTCACCTGAGGGTCTTGCATGCAGAGCAGGTGCCGTCAGAGTGTCCGTGCCTGACTGATGTGACTCTTCTCTCTGAGGTCTTCCTGGGAGTCCTGGCCCCACGGGCCCAGCTGGCCAGAAAGGGGAGCCCGGCAGTGACGGAATCCCGGGGTCGGCGGGAGAGAAGGGTGAAGCAGGTATGCTCAGCTTCTGCTCCCTTTCAGGATGAGCTGCTCCCTGCGGTCAACAGGTCTCAGACTTCCTGACCATGCTAAGTGACTGGGGCTGGGCACAAAGTGGCACCTACCCCATGCGTTTGAACCCCATGTTTGAACACTGGTGTGGACAAGGGGAGAGGCCTGGATAAGAAGAGGGGCAGGGGGCGTGCATTTCTTCTAGCAGCAGTCACGGGCTCCTGCCCTGAGCTCCCAGTGGCGTGTGAGAGAGACACCCAGAAACAGCCCAGGCTCTCCCTCCCGAGCCTGGCATTTCCCCCTTTAGAGAGGTGGTCCTGGGGACATTGCCGGTCCCCCGCATCTGCTCCTGTCACTCATGGGCTGCCGGCTCCGACAGTGGGAATCACGTACACGGTAGTACTCATGTGTAGCAAGAGGGTGACCCCGAGTCGGGGACCCACATGGGGAATGTTGCTGGAGAGGGGCATCCAGGGGGTTTCCTGTGGTCAGGGCTGACCTCTTGCTAAAGTTCATTGTTTCATTTTGTACACCTTACGTTTATATTGCGTGCGTTCATTTTCTTATAACAATAATTCATGAAATGCCTCCACACCTGCTTTCCCCCACTTCCATCTTCCTTCGAGCCCCTTGCTCACGTGTGTGGGCTTCCCAGTGTTTCCTGTCCGGAACGTCTCTGACTCTCTCTGCCTCCCCCTAGAATGGCTGTTAGTTGGATGGTCGTCTGAGAAAAGCCAGTTTGTTAGTCCCTAGACGGGAGAAGAAAATACGTACTTATTTTTGTACAGACCATTTCTACTAAATGGCCGTAACAGTTCTGTGCTGACAGGTACTTAAGACAAGTGCTAAATGATCCATACCCAGTCCAGGGCCTCTCAGCACAACCATGGGAATGGGATTTTTCTCTCACGTGTGTGATGAACTGATTTCCACATATCCTATAAAGAGCATATGGTATTGGCACACAGAGTTGACGGTGTTTACTGCTGGACCTGCAGATCAACTGTTTTAGGAAATGTGGATGTGACTTCTTACCCTTAACTTACAGGTCTGCCCGGGAGAGGATTCCCAGGGTTTCCAGGAGCCAAAGGAGAGAAAGGTAACATTTGCGAAACAGAGCGGGTCTCACGGTTGCGAGGAGGCCATGGGCAGGGGTGACAGATGCCGGCTCTGGGTTGGTCTCGTCTGTGCCTGCTCCTGGCCCCTGACAAACCACCATCTGGTGCACTGTCATTGTCTTCTGAAAAAGCAAGACAAGAATCACAAGGAGGGGCCTGCTGTCAGTTTTGGTGATGACTCTGTTTCATTCCTTTCTTACTTTTTCTTAAGAACCTTGAAATCATCCTAGAATTTTGGTATTTAATTAGCAAGTTTGGAGTAATATGGTGGAGACTACACATGCAGGGATTTTTTTCCCCTATAAGTTCTTACCTTAAAAAACTTTAAAAACAGTTTATTACCGTGTTTCTCTCATTGACATACAATAAACTACACAGATGTAGAGGGTGCCATCTGGTAAGTCTTGGTACATGTACACACGTGCAGAAGTACCCCCACATTCAAGACAGTGAACACATCCATCACCCCAAGTCTCCTAGGCTGCTTTGTCATCCCCAGCTTGCCCTTCCTGCCCCCAGTGCCATCCCATCACCGCCCACTGGTCTGTCTTCTGGCACTGTGGATTAGCTTGCATTTTCTAGAGTTTTATATCGACAGAATCCTCTGTATTTTACTCTTTTTAGTGAGACTATGTTTGCACAGCATAATTAGTTTGAGAGTCACTGGTGTGGCGGCTTGTACCAGTCGTTCCCTCCTGTTTCTTGCTGAGTAGTGTTCCGTGGTGTGGCTGAAACAAGCCCTTCATCTAGCAGCACGCTTGCTTGCACACGCTCTGAGCTTGCATTCCAGTGACTTTGCGGCGAAACACTTCCTTTAAAAAGTGTAAAGAGAGGCGCCTGAGAGGCTCGGTCAGTTAAGCATCTGCCTTCGGCTTAGGTCATGATCCCGGGGTCTTGGGATCTAGTCCCGCATCGGGCTCCCTGCCTTTGAGCCCCTTGCTCACTTGTGTGGGCTTCAGTAAATAAATAAAATCTTTTAAAAAACGTTAAAAGCATCAAGAATGACAGCTGGGCTCTTGTATTCTAAGCTTACTCTTTTCCAGGTCGACCATGGCTGGAGTCTGGTGTGTTACTTAGTAAAGCAGGGAGAGGGCACATAGCTCTGTCGTCCCCCCTATGCCTTCCGGAAGCCGCTCCCTCCTTGTCCCTGTACCGTGGTTTCTTTTCTCCCCTGCCTTTCACCACCATCTCAAACTGTTGTTGTTGTTTAGGTTCAAAGGGCGACGTGGGTTTCCCAGGACAAGCCGGGAGTCCAGGCATCCCCGGATCCAAAGGAGAGCAAGGATTCATGGGTCCCCCGGGGCCACAAGGACAGCCGGGCTTACCTGGAGCTCCGGGCCACGCTGTGGAGGGGCCCAAAGGAGACCGGGGCCCACAGGGTCAACCTGGCCTGCCAGGTAAGGGTGTCTCAGCAGGGTCAGAGCCGGGACCGACCACAGAAGGCACAAACACGCACGAGTGTGAAAGTGATGGAAGTACTTCAGTCCTCAGTGGAGTTTTTCACTTAGAAGTTTGCAGCGTTGATTGCAGCTCGAAACTGCTTCAGATATTTGGGGACCCTTGTTGTTTGGCCTCTGCTGGGTCACTCCCCCCCTGCTCCAGGTCCTCTCTGTCAAGGAGTTCAGTAGATGTGATAAGTGATTAGAGGTAGACTAGACGTTCCTGGGGGAGACTGGGGCACAGATGTGACCCGTGCTGGCTTTTCACCCGGTGGCATCCTGGCACGCCCCGCCCCCGCCCTGGGACGACGGTGTGGCGGGGTTGTTTGCTGCGGTTGGGGTGCCATCGAGCAGATTCTCCCTTCTAGGACCGGTGGGATTTCCGCAGGCTCCCACAGCGCCCTACAGTGTTGTTGTCCGGGGCGGGGGGCAGTTGGGTGGAGATGCCAAGCCCACCTGTCCATTAAATCACCCTCTATCCCCAAACGTGCGACTTTCGTGTCTCCCATTAGGGCTTCCAGGACCTGTGGGGCCTCCGGGGCTCCCTGGGCTTGATGGACTCAAAGGTGACAAAGGAAACCCGGGCTGGCCGGGGACTCCCGGAGCTCCAGGGCCCAAGGGAGAGCCAGGATTCCAAGGCCTGCCTGTGAGTTGTCCGTGTGTCCCGTCTTGTGTGTGAACAGGGTCACAGGGCCGTGCGTGTGTGTACAGGGCTGTTCCACTCTTGAATCCTCTCTGGAGGGGCTGCTGCTTGTTGCTGGTCATCCGCCATCTTGCCTGACACCACAGTAGCTTACGAGTGCAACATTCTTTGCATCTAGTTTTACAAGACCCGCCCTGGGGGATTGTAATCCCCATTGCTGGGGATTGCAGCTCAGTGCCTGTGCTGGAAATCTGGGTACACCCTTGATGCAGACAGCAGGCTTCAGTAAGAGAAGTGCACTCCCTGTTTCTGGTGCCATGAGTGGCTGGCCGTGTCCACGTACCTGTCGACGTGTGTGTACGCACATCTGTGTTTGTGCATGTTTTCATTGTGGCGCTTTTTTAAATAAGCAAAGAAACAAATAATATGTGAGAAACCGTATGACTTATTTACACTGAGGAGTGTGAGGAGGAAATATTTTGAAATAGCCAGAAAATGAGATAATATGTTTAAAATACATGAGTGATGCCATATTTGTAAAGAAAAACAGTCTTCCTTTGGTTATGTGTTTCCTTCTCTCCATATTTAAAATCCCTTTTCAGATAACATATCAAGCTAATTCTAAAGAAAATGCATTATGCCTGAGTGTTTGGGGGAAAGTTTCCATACGGTAGTTCGGTGCTGAAAGGTTGATATGTCACGGTGACATGTGCTCAGGAAGGCCCAGTTGTGTCCACGGCACCGTGCTGTGGCCTGGGGACGGCAGGACGCATGGCGTGCACCTGCTCTGGGAACTGACTGTGTAGATGGACAAGGGGAGGAGGCACCGTGAAGGAAGCAAGTTGTCCCAACTTCCAGCTCCCTAGTGTAGACGCGCATAGAGATTTTGTCTTTCTTTTTATGTCACTCAAGAAAGCACAGGGCACTGTTTGTTCACAGAGCTCCTTTGCAGAACGCTGAGGTCCTGCCCCAGCCCCCTGACTAGCAGGTTACTTGAGAGACTTACCACCTCCTGAGCATTTCCCGGCTGACATTCTCCTTGTGTGTCTAGGGGATTGGTGGCTCGCCAGGGATCACAGGTTCTAAGGGTGACATGGGGCCTCCAGGAGTGCCAGGATTTCAAGGTAAGACCATAAAGAAGGTGCTGCTTGGAGGCAGAACCTGACCACTGGCCCTTTCGGCCTGATTACGGTGCAAGACACTGTTCTCCCAGTTAAACATGCTATTTCGTGCTATGGCACCCTGATTTCTATCACCCTATGAATGGCTGTAGAAAGACACTCTGCATGTTCTTATTAAGAATCAGTGGATCATTTGCATCTCGATCATTTGTATTATCAGTAAGAAATCATGGATTTGGGGCATTCATTAATTTATTAACGTATTAAGCGAACATTTATTGGGTGCCTCTCAGCTCCCAGGCGCTGTGAGTTTTACTGCTGAATCTGATACATATGAATGCCAGGTGAATAAAACAAGTTCTCAGCCTGCAGGCATCTTGGGGTCTGTTTGGGGACATGTGTGCACCAGATTGTGGCCAAAAACAGGATCATGTGCCCCTCCACTATTTGTGATCATTTTATAGTTTGTTGTAGGTTTGGAAAAATGTGATTTCTAGGTTCTAGAAAGAAGAGTTTCATGAAAAGTTTTATATAGCTGACCAGAAGTAATGTTCTTTTTTTCCCTGAGAACAAACTGGAAATGTGTTCACTGTATGTGTGTATGCATGTATACATGGGTATTCCTGTACGTAGGTATGTGTGTATGCGGACACACATGAAATGGGCACACGTGTGTGCACACGTGTAGGTATGTGTGTGTGCCTGTGTGCGTGTATACGACCGTACTTGCATGTAGTTGGGAATTCTGTGCAGACGATGTTCTTCTTTCCTCCAGGTCAGAAAGGCCTCCCTGGCCTGCAGGGAGCGAAGGGGGATCAAGGTGACCAGGGCTTCCCCGGAAGTAAAGGTAGGAGCGTTTGCTGTGCTCGCTGGGCCTTGCTGGTGCTTTGAATGCACGGAATTAGGGAGTTTGGTTTTACAGACGTGAGAGGCTTGAGTATCATTAGGAAACAGTTGATTAAAAATTCTTTGGTAGCTTGTCAGGGCATTTTTACGACATGTCTTGAAAGTCAGGCTCCTTAAATCTAGGAGGTAAATCCGGAGGAGAGAGTAGGACAGACTCAAGATTCACAGCCCGCAGGCTCCGGAGGCAAGCAGCCCAGCCACTTAGCTGTCCTAGGGAGGAGCTCGGTCTTGCATGGACAGGCTGCATGGGGGCCGGGCGGCAAGGAGCTCTGCACAGGGAAGACTCTTCCTTGGCTTCTCCACCATCGCAGTGTGCGGTGGCTCCCACACCCCAAGGCATTTTCGGGGAGAAAACCAGCATCCCGTTCTAGCTTCTGCGGGGCCGACCATATCTCCAGGGCCGTGTTTAATTTTCAAAATCATGCTTCAGGAGAGAGACTGAGCAGTGCAATGTCAGGAACAAAAGAAATGGGGAAGATGTGTGGAGGGCAGGAGAGGCCTGGGGGCTGGGGCCGACTCAGAGCCTCTGCGGACTCTGGAGCTGCTCCTCATCTTTCAAGGGCTGTCCTGCAGAAGGGTTAACTTTATGCGTCATTGGAAAATGAAGGCCCATGCTTGGAATGTACCTACAGCCGATTTCAGAGACTATAGGAAGAGCCCTTCTGATTGCATACATTGCAGCCCTCTGGGTGCGGGTGGGCTCCCTGGGAGGGACGGAGCTTCGCCTGCTGGGCCTGTATAGGTGAGGGCCGCATGGTGGTTGTCGGGGATTCCAGAACCGAGCGGCCAGTTTATACTAATGACCCCCAGCCTGAGGATTCAGGATTTTACGTTAAATAGTAGAAGTATGCACGTGACTTGTATTTTTGATACTGACCGGATTCTGAGAAATGTTGTGTTTGGATTGGGTTTCACATTGGGCTCTTCTCCCGTGAGCATTGACAATGGAATTGATCATTGGCACCTCTGATTTCCGCAGGCCTTCCCGGCCCCCCGGGTCCCCCGGGACCCTACGATGTCATCAAAGGGGAGCCAGGGCTTCCTGGTCCTGAGGGTCCCGCAGGTCTGAAGGGGCTCCCGGGGCCTCCAGGCCCCAAAGGACAGCAAGGTAAGAGTAGCCGAGCTACGAAGGGGAGGTGTGGGGGTCGGGGGGAACCGGTGGGCTTTCCTCCTCACGCGTGTGTCTCAAACCGGGGCCTCTGGGTGGTGAGTGTATAGACACGTATTTGAATATGACTTTCTTACTTTCCTTCAATGGAATCAAAACCTAGTGAAGTTTTTGAGGGGACTGAAAAAGCCAGGACAAAATACAGGAGAAGCTGGAGGAATATACAGTTCAACACATCTGTGCTCACTGGGGAACCCATGGGCTGCAGACACAGAGATCGCCTTTCCCAGCGAGAAGATAAGGGATGGCGGGAGGCGTCGGTCTAGAACCTCGAGAATGGGCCCTGACAGTGGCCCAGAGGCCCCAGCCAGCCGGCATTTCGTGCCTGGGGTTCCCAGACACCTGACCCAGAACTTTATGAACACTCCCTATTGCAAGAGCTACCAGTGAGGGTGGGTGGACAGTAAAGGAGAAGGAAAACTCTACAGTTGAGAGGAGGCATCCACGAAAATTTAAGTTTAAACTCTCTGCGAGTAAAGGGTGCACATGAAAACAAAAGCCTATCCACGTGGGTATACCTGTTGCATAAGAATTACTTGAGGCTTGGGAATATGGCCTGGGGGAGATACTTGAGAACACGAAAATGTGTCACAGCCCTCCCTCTCCCCCCAGAAACTGCCTTTCCCCACACCATGCTCCAGACAATAGGAGCGAGCAGCCAGGGGCGCTCTGGATCAGATGGTGGAGCGTGCGGCCTGCAAATGCCGGTTTGGCTACCACCCCGGGGGTTGTGAACAAGGCATCGTGGGAAGGGCTCCTGACTTCCGGCAGAACTTTCTCACTGCAGCTGAGGGTCTTAGGCTGCCCGGTCAGGAGGCTAAAAACACACTCCAAAAGGGAAGAAAAAGCCACAGCCTGTGGTGCTCCAGGACCAGGTCGTGAATTCCTTGCCCTTTCCTGCAGGTGTGACAGGATCCGTGGGCTTACCTGGACCGCCCGGTGTTCCTGGTTTTGACGGCGCCCCTGGCCAGAAAGGAGAGACAGGACCCTTCGGCCCTCCTGGTAGGTTTCCTCCTGACCCAGTCGCCCTCCACCTGCATCCTTCGGTTCGAAGTGTGCGGAAACGTGCACAGTGGAATTGAAAATGTTACTTGGCAGATTTCCGAAGAAGTCTGGTTTCTGTTTTTGGGTTTTTTTTTTTTAATTTGTTTAGAGGAAATAGGGTCTTACAGAGGAGCTAAAGGGCTGTCATTTTTTCTGTGTGGAGAGACAGATGTTGAAGCAGCATACTGTTTCCAGGTGTTGTTGAAAGATGGCCAGCAGGGACGGCCTGTGGCCTCCTGACGGGGGGGAGCGGGCTGTAGCTACAGAAATTCCATGTCGGCAACAGACAAGAGGGAGTAGATCATAATGCCAGTGTTGGCCACAAGGCCGCTGTCTGGCTCGGGATGCAGTGGGTCTGCTCCCGGAGGAAGCCGAAACTCAGCTGCCCCATAGTGACTGAGATGCTGAAGCCTGAGGGATCGACTGGAGGGGCCAGGGGCCCAGCCCAGCAGAAGGTCCGTGAGCAGCTTCGTGGGCAGCGAGCACAGTGACCCGGGGAACAATAGGACTCACCACCAGCACCCAGCCCTTACCACCCCATTTCCATGCGCTGTGCTGGGTGGGCTGCTGTGGAAGGGAAGCCACCTTAAAAGGAGGTTTTATTCTAATAATTCTGTGATCCTTCTCCCTTAGAGGAGCCCCAAATGTTGTCTGAGTGACACACGTGGAATCATGTCATTTATTCTACCTACTCATATATTCCTTTTCACATATTTCGTTTACCCATTGGGCTCAATTTTCTGAGCATCAGCTCTGCACCCAGCACTGTGTTTATAAAACAGCTCGGGTGGTCTGTAGAAAGGAGAAGCTGGGGCAGCACAGAGGCGTGTTGCTGTACTTAGTCGTCTTCAGAGTCTTTCAGGGGAGCCTGTCTGCAGCCAGGGAAGCTCATTTCTCTTCTGTCTTCCAGGTCCGCGAGGGTTTCCGGGCCCGCCAGGCCCTGATGGGTTGCCAGGATCCATGGGTCCCCCAGGCACCCCGTCTGTTGATCACGGCTTCCTTGTGACCAGGCACAGTCAGACAACGGATGACCCACAGTGTCCTCCTGGGACCAAAATTCTTTACCACGGGTACTCCTTGCTCTATGTGCAAGGCAACGAAAGGGCCCACGGCCAGGACTTGGGTGAGACGCTGGGGACGCGGGTGTTCGTGTGATACCGAGCTGTGGCAGCCGGCAGAGCTGTACTCAGCTCCGGTCCTGTGTTCAGGGCGCCACAAAGACACGGTCAGTGCAAAGGGCGCCTGATTCCGTTTCCCTCCCGCCTTATAAAGCAAACCACCAAGTTCAGCAGCTACCCCATTACTAAGAGAAGCCCAGAAAATGTAAAACCTTTTCAATTCATACAACTTTCAATCTCTTCTTCAAATTATTAAGTAGGTCAAGATTTCTGGAGTATATACTTCGCAGTTAGCTTTGAGATTCTTAAAATAGGGCCGTTTTACTGGTGCTCTTTCTAAACAATGACTCACTTAATGGCACACACCTCTAACTGGTATGGAGCTCGGAAACAACAAGCAGCCCTAGAATCTCTGCATTTTCGGCAAAACGGTTGTTAAAGACGTTGTCCAGGTGGTTACTGTCCATCGTACGAGGAGCCACCTGTTAAATTTCTCTTGGAATTCAGTTTTATAAAAGATTTCTCTCCTTTAATCAGAATATCCTATGTAATTCTTTATAGTTTTCCTTTTACCTTGATCACTTTAAATGTAATTTAGTGCTCATTTACAATCACACTAGTCTGTGCGTGTATTTACTTCCTTCTTCCTGTTTATAAGGTAAAACATTCTCATTTCCATTTTGATGGTTACTTTGCTTGGAAGCAGACTGATTATAAAGCCAGCCCTTGATGCTGTCTCTCCCCGTGGCTCTAGGCACGGCTGGAAGCTGCCTGCGCAAGTTCAGTACGATGCCCTTCCTTTTCTGCAACATCAACAATGTGTGTAACTTCGCCTCCCGAAATGACTACTCCTACTGGTTGTCCACGCCTGAGCCCATGCCCATGTCTATGGCGCCCATCGCCGGGGACAATATCAGACCGTTTATTAGCAGGTGAGTTGGGCATTTGTCGGAGCGGATGTAGAATTGAAGAAGAAAGATCTCTCGTAGTCTAGGAGAGGTTGTTACTGTTTTTTTCACTTTCCCCCCCAAAACATTCGACCCATTGCCATTCAGTTTATTGATTGTAATGTCAGACTTTTGTAACACAAGTCAGCCGTAAAATCGTTCGATATAAAAGTTAGCTCTCCTCTTCAAAATGCCAGGGCAGTGCCTTGGAGAAGTGATGCCCGGCTTTGGGGCAGAATTCCTGTTCTGTGTGAGTCATAGGGGTGGCTGCCCTCCGTCCCGTGAAGCCGTGCCCCTGGGTTCCTTGGCAGCCACAGGAACAGCATTCTCAGTTTTGTTTTATCAAATAATTCTCTCCTTGAGGAGCCTTTTCAGGTTTTTTTTCTTCTGATTGCCCCACCCCCATGAAATTAAAAAATTTTTTTTGTTATTTTTAATTGTAGTAAAATAGACATCACATAAAATGAATCACCTTAATCATTTGTAAGTGCACAGTAGTATTTAATTCAGGAACTCACATATGGGCGTGAGGTGGTCTCTCTGAAATTGTAACACCTCAGACATACTATCTGTGCTTTATACACGAAAAGATGATACAGATTTACTGTATACATAAAAATGTATACATACTAAGATTTTTTTCATACTCTCCCACCCCCACTAACTTCTGCTCCCTTAGGATGAAGTCCCACTGACAATTCATGTGTTTGACTGAGCAGCTTCCCAAATTAAGTGCTTTCCATGCTAATTAATGTCTGGAGTATGTTTTCAGGTCTGCCTGGTAGGAAGTAAGAGGGGAAATTGAAATTATTATGACTGAGAAATACACGATTGTCCTATTTTTGCTTCATTCTTTCCAATTAAAAGCTGATTCCTTTGCTCTACTCAGAAGTAGTAGAAAAGCGGCAATGATATGAATTCATCTAAGAAGCTATTTTATAGTTGTACTTTCTAACACAGTAAGATAATAAGGGATGAATAGAATAACAAGGCAGACGGGTTTGCCCCAGGGAAGTGAGAGTGAGGACTCACTGCCTTTTCTGCATTCCCTCTAAAGAACCAAGCAGCTTTTGACGAGGAAGAAGGAGATGGCAGGGTCCTGTGGTCAGAGGGCAGAGGGAGCAGGAAGTGCGTGCTGGAGCCGGTCCTGGGAGCCCTGAGGCCAGTGTGGGGCTCTAGCCCTTCTGGTTCCACGTGCACATGCAGGGCTGCAGGTCCCGGCAGATCCCGTTCTTACTGAGGGGACAGGTACCACAGAGGGGGAGCCAGAGCCAAAGAGCTGGGAGATGGCCTGATAAACAGGAAAACCATAGGTTTTCGATGGATTTACATTAAACTATCCCCTGATAACTTTCTTTGATGTTTCTTTGGAGCTGTAAGAAAACTCACTTTATGGGTCTTAAAATGGGAAAAGTGGTTCATTACACTTTCGAGTGGCTCCTTTCCAAACCGTTATTTACGTGTGTCAGTGAGCGTCTGAGACTTTCTCTGCGGAGACTGTCCTGGCGCAGAACCATGCCGGCTGCACCCGAAGGAAAACTAACCACCTTTGTGTTTTTGTTCAGCTTCCCTTGGATAACAGGTAGAAAATGATTATTCATGTTTGTTTGTTATTTACCACCTTGATAAAACTACCCTTTGACCTTGATTTGGTTGAGGAAGGGGTTGTGGCATGTGTTTGCAATATTCCAAAATCAGGTCCATGAGAAGCCTGTGTCTGAGATTTGCTATTCCCCGTGGACCCCTTACTTTCAGGAAGACCCCCAGCCCGGAAGCATGGGCTGTGTCAACATCAGCGGTGTGCATTTCGGCTTTTTACATGTTTCTCTTGCCTGACCCCCAGCAACTCAGCGTGCAGGGACCTTACCAGTCATGCCCCCGAGCCTGCTGCTCCCGAAGCCACACTGTCCGTCGCTCCCTCCCTTTGGAACAGTGCTGCCCACTTCCGGTCTCTGAGTTCGCGGGTTTCCATGGTTACTGTCACTCCGTTGTTGCAGTTGCACGAGGTCTCAGGACTTCCGGGTTACTTGGGGGAGCTCCAAAAGCTTCACTTTTAGAGTTGATAACACAAAATCTTCCTGTGACGCAGAAAAGCTGGCAACTTCTCTCCCTTCACCCTGAGAACAGGGCAGACGTTTCTGGCTTTCTGCAGACATGAGTCCTCACGAGCTGCTGATTGTTTCATTGTCCTGGGGGCAAGACCACGGTAGTCGAGCGGGGGAGCCGTGCTCGAGCTCTGGCGCTCTCTCGGCTCTCTGGGGCCTCAGGCTTTTCAGGAATAACACAGGGGGTTGACCGTCTGAATTTCAGGGGGCCATCCGGCTCTTCCCATCTGTGTCCATGACGGGGAGGCATCAGGAACACCCGTCTCGATGAGCCCCCAGCCCAGAGAGAGCCTGACATCGAGCACCGGCCGCCACGCTCTTTATCTGGCTTCTGTGTCTGGTAGACAGATGGTGGCAGATGTATAAGGCCAATTTCAGTAACTGTTGTTTAACTGAGCCTTTTAATTCATCTGCCCTGGTGTGAATAAAATAGAAAATTGCGCGCTCACATGTGCGCGCACACACGCGCATGCACGGAAAGTCGAATGACTAATTTAGGCCTCTAACTGCTCCCCATCCATTTTCATGCAAATGTTCCAGCATAACTAGGTGTAATTATTAACACCATTTATAGTCGTTTATCAGCATTGCTAACACTCTGTTCATTTTGTGACTTGAATGTAATTATGTGAATGCTGGTGTTTAATTTTTTTTTTCTTTTACAAAACATTACCCTGCCATCGAAGGGTTCCCTGAACCGGGCAGATCTGAGTCAGAAGAGCGTGTGTTGCTGTAGTTTGTTGCTGGGGTCGGCCAGCTGGCTCGGGGGGCACCTGTCCTGGAGCGAGTTCTGTGGGAGGCCCTCCCGCGGCAGTGTCCACCAGCGCCTCCCCTTCCCCCTCCCGGGGCAGGGTCTCGCCACGGCTCTGCTGCCTGCCAGTCGGTCCGAAGCGGGCTCACGGGGACATCCAGCCCCAGATGCAGTGTTTGCTGGCTACTCTGTCACCACGTATTCCTTCTGTTGAAGATGATTCTCAGCTGAAAACAAATCGCTGAATTCCGGAAGTGGTAGCACTTGGGTTTCACCGACTCCCGTGGCTCAAGTGTTAATTGTGTTTGCTGAAATCCACACTCCCTGTTGAAAAGTCGGAAACCACTGAATGCACAAAGGAGAGAACACCTGTCCACGGTCTCCCAGCCCCTCCGGGAGATGGCCACAGTTACAGCCTGGCCTTGCGATTTCCCCCTTCCCACAAAGCAGATGGTTCAACAAGTGTTGGATGTGGATTTTCTAGCACGGGGGGGGGGGGCTTATAAAATCAGTGAGAGGGCTCCACGCGGCAGTGTGTCATGAGCATGACGCTGGCTCAGAACGTGTGAATGCAGAGGGTGGAGG
Source organism: Leptonychotes weddellii (assembly GCF_054177405.1). Taxonomy (NCBI): domain Eukaryota; kingdom Metazoa; phylum Chordata; class Mammalia; order Carnivora; family Phocidae; genus Leptonychotes; species Leptonychotes weddellii. Next base: position 173,959,634 of record NC_138371.1, on the reverse strand, counting down.
AGAGCACGGGACGAAGAACGGACAGGCACAGGCTTCGTCCTGCGCTGTCCCCGCGGCCGTGCTCAGGGTCTGTGCTCTGTGCCTTCCAGGTGCGCAGTGTGTGAGGCGCCCGCCATGGTGATGGCCGTGCACAGCCAGACCATTCAGATCCCGCAGTGCCCCAGCGGCTGGTCCTCCCTCTGGATTGGCTATTCCTTCGTGATGGTGAGCGTCTGGGGAACTCCCCGCGCCCCTGGCAGAGTCGCCTGCTCGCGCCCCCGCCTCCTCCCCCCGCGCCCCAACCCTCCGTTCTCAGGCTCACGCGGTGCCGGCCTCTCCTCCCGACCAAATCCTCCCCAGGGGCCTGGCCTGCTCCACTGTAGACGGCGGCCATTCCAGCGCCTGGCCAGAGCCCGCCACCTGCCTCTTGGGTCGCTGCTCTGGGACGAGGTGGCGGCAACAGCACGAAGAGCTTTCCCCGAGTCAGAGCATCTCCCCAGGAGGAGAGGAGACGGGTGCACAGTCAAGCAGCTCGCCTGAGCCTGAAGCAGAAGCCTCGGGGTGCGGGGGGGCGGGGGGGCTCACGCCCTTCCTGCGAGGAGATGCTGCTCTCCATCCCTCGGCTGTCCCGGACACAGGTCCCCGGTGTTCCCACCCCTGAAACGCCAGTTACAATAGGAAACATGACACCAGTTTGAGATCCCCCTGGTAGCTGCTTATGTGACTTTCGTGCCACGGCTTAAAGTAGCGATTGCGTATGTGAAAGCTCTGCGCTGGGAAGGCCAGGCCCTAGCGGATAACCCCCAGGAAACGGCCTGCAGGGCTCCTCCCGCCTCACCACGGGCCCGCCCGTCCTCACCGCCTCAGGTGCGGCCACATGGACATTTTGACCCCGGATGACCTTTAGCCTGCTCTTTGTTGACCGGGAAAGTGGCTGTGTAACTGTTTCCTTCTGCCATAAGTTATGGCAGGTGCAGAAGGAATAGAACGGCCAGGAAAGCAGTTTTCAGAGCCCTGTGTCTGCATTCCACTTGAGTTGTGAGACTGCCGGCGCACGAGGCTTCAGGTAGACTCTTCAGCAGGGCCAAAGAATTGGCAGCCACACAAAGATGTAGCAGCTGCTTTGATGCATCTAAGTACTGCGTTGTGGCTGCTTTATCAAGAAAGCCAGGTTAGGACTACAGTGTAGACAGATCAGGACCCCGGTGGAGGTGGATTGAATTTTTTGACTCCGTAATCTTAAGAAATACTAAACAGAACCTCATTACAACAGAAGGGGCCCCTGGCCCAAGGAGTAAAGAACCTCAGGAAAGCATTTTGTCACCATAGCAAAGATCTGAAACAATGCTTGCCCATAATTTCCCCAAATCAAGAGCAAACCAAAGTAATGGGGTCCGAGAGAAAGAGTTCTCTATCACTTCCCAGTTATTGGGGGCTTTGTGGGGACGTGGAGGGGCTCTGGCCTGACAGTCTGGAGACCCCTGTCTTTGTCCTTGAAACTGGGACCATGGTCAGATCCAGAATGTTCTAGCTAGCATCCGCCGGTCCTCATCGGGCAATGGAGGGCATTCACTTTGTCCTCAAACGACTCTTGTGGCTCTGAAATTCCCACGTCCGAAACAATAGTCATGGCGATTTTGGAATGTCTTGTCTCATTTTGGGTCATTCATCTTATGGTCCTGGTTTCTGAGCGCAGGTCGAGCCTCCTTGAACCCGTTAGACCCAAGTGCATTTCAACAGTTACAATAATGGTTACCCTTTTCTTTCTCTTGTTTAAATTTTCTCTCTTTTGAAAGAAAAGTAACCGATGATTATTCTTTACTTTATAAAAGGACACATAACATCTAATACAGGATTTTAATTATCCTCACCAATTTTGATTAGAAAGGTTGATTTCACATCTGTTGGTTCCAACATCATTTACACATTTTGGCTCTTTCTTCTGTCCCAAGTTAGAGGTGGTTTCGGTGTTTCAAACATTATAAATAGTGAGGACAGCATTTCTTTAACTTCTGATGCACCCGGGCTGGCCATGTCCCAGTAGGGGAGGGTCGGTGGTGGAGCTCTGGTGCTGGGTCTGGCTGCCGTGCCCCGCGCGTGGAGCACGAGTGTGTTTCCCTGTGACCTGCCCGCGGCTTCCCTGCGGGGCTCCCCTGGCTCCTCCCCGGGCACCGCGAGGCCCCGTGTGGGTGGTGGGCAGGGCCCTGACTCACGGCTCGCATCTGCCCCGCAGCACACCAGTGCTGGTGCTGAAGGTTCGGGCCAAGCCCTCGCGTCCCCCGGGTCTTGTCTGGAAGAGTTTAGGAGCGCGCCATTCATCGAGTGCCACGGCCGTGGGACCTGCAACTACTACGCGAATGCTTACAGCTTTTGGCTTGCCACCATCGAGAGAAGCGAGATGTTCAAGTAAGTCGGGAGGGCCCCTGTGCACGCTCCCTCGGGCACACAGTCTTAAAGAGGCTTCTCGGACGCGGACTGGGAAGGAGTCTTCTGCAGGCAGTAATGAGGACTCGGCTCTGTTCCGTGTAGACAGAGAGCCGAGACACACTTGAGGGGCAGATCTCAGGTGACAGGTTCAGTTCTTCTGTTGGCTGAAGGATTCTGAGAGAAAAAAGGCCATTTTCCACTTTGTAGGTGGATTCACTGCAATGTAGTCAGAGCAGCTGGCTCCTCAAACAGCATTTGAAAATACATGTTAACGGTCAGGGAGGGAGGAGAGAGCGTTTGCCCTCGTAGCAGTTGGATGCCGACTCTAGTGTGTGCGTTGCGTGAGGTCTGAGGGACGTGACCAGACTGTTTGTTAGACCCATGAAAATAAAAATTAATTCCAGCCCAAATGCACTGAAATCGATAGGGAAGACCCTTCCCTTCTTTTCCATTCCGGCCACTGTTGAGGCGACTGCCCCAGGGGGTAGCTGGCCTGGGTGACGGTGCCGCCGAGCCTGGCGCAGTCGGGATGGAGAGGAGCGTGCGACCGGCCCTCTGTCCTTCGTGCAGCCCCTGCTGGGACAGGCGCGGGGACCCCTGAGCCCCAGCAGTTACCGTTCGCTCCCCCCGGAGATGTGCCTCTCCATCTTTGCCTTCTCAGGGAGAATTTGGCGGAACTCTTCTGGGAGCCCGTCTCTTCCTAAGTTAGATCATAAAAGGCAAAGCAACACTCTCGACTCGTAATATTTTAAGCACCAAAAAAGTACCAGGTACTCAGTGGGTAGCTTACATGAGACTTTTCAGGCACTGGAAACTTGATGTCAACTCTCGGGATAGAACTTAACCACCAGTTACCTAATTGAGCACTTGGGGGGTGTATCAGGTCCTGGGGCTTCCATTATAGGGTTAATAGGTAATAATGGGTTGGTTTTTTGATTTGTTTTTGTTTTTTTTGAACCAGCAGCCCGGCACAATGAACTAAAACAAAAATTAGATAAGATCTCATTATTTCAAATAATTAATTTTGGGCAATAAGATTTTCACAGAAGTTGCTAAAATCAGCAGCCTAATTTTAGGATGTTGCTTTTATTATATGGCTACTTTAATTTTAATAGAATTTGGTTAGTGCCAACTTCAGTTCAGACTTCACCCCTCTAACACTCAAATTAAGGTAGAATTTCTATCATTTGGGGCACTAAATGTCTCCCCTCTGGCCTCTGATCAGACTACCTGCATATAATCCAGCAAAAGCTTATAGGAGGATTTCAAGGTCTAGTTAATTACCCCAGATGCATTGTTCATTACACATTCAGCCAGTATTTAATGAGCACTTAACTCTGTGTGAAGGGTTGCAGAGAATCTTCTTCACCTGGGGGAGTTTATGATCTGGCTGAGGAGAGAGCATGGAGGGGGGAAATGACAGGCCGAGGAGGCAGGGTGGCCCAGTGGGTGTGGCTCAGATTTTGGAGCCAAGCACATGTGGGGTTGCTGTTTCCGTGCCCTCCCTGGCGTGCACTTGGCCTGCCGCCAGCCTCGTGGCCAGGGATGGGGGGGCGGTGCCCGTGATCACGTGCCTCGCTCCCCCCCTTGCTGTGAGGATGGGTGACACCCAGCACCATGTCTGCTCGGTCAGGGTGAGCCAGGGTCGCCGCTTGTCCCGGGCTGGGGCCCCCTCCCATCCGACCCCTCGGAGATCTCCCCGGGTCGGGGGGAGGCCCTGGGAACTGGCCCGCCTCGCCGAGCCACAGCGCCGAAGGCTGGTTTCTGTGTCGTCCCGTAGGAAGCCCACGCCATCCACCTTGAAGGCCGGGGAGCTGCGCACACACGTCAGTCGCTGCCAAGTCTGTATGAGAAGAACGTAATGAAGCCTGGCCCTCCGCTAACGTACAACATGGTGCTACTCCCCCCTCTTCCCCTTCTTTTTTTTAACAGCAACGAACCCTAGAAATATATCCTGTGTACCTCACTGTCCAGTATGAAAACCGTAAAGTGCCTTATAGGAATTTGCGTAACTAACACACCCTGCTTCGGTGGCCTCTACTTGCTGAAGGAGAAACCAAGACCATGATAAGCTGTCATAGTGACATACCAAGGGCACTTGTGATGAAATAAAAGTCTAAGTCTGTCCTACAATCCAGTGCACTGATGTGTAACTTGAGAACTCCATCAGAAAACCAAAGGGTGCTAGGAGGTGTGCGGGGCCTTCCGTTCTGTTGGAACGCCCGTTTCCACTCTTGTATTATAGCAGATGCCTTGTCAGCTCCGGATGGGATGTCTGTTTGTGTCACTGTCGAGCTGGGTCTGTACAAACAGCCGTCACGTAACCACGGTGTTTCGGAGCTGCACGTGGAATGCGGGCTCAGCAGCCGGATCTTCCAACCCCAAATATAAATTTAGGTCTTTCTGCTCTGTGTGGTACTATGCAGCTGCTTTTGCAGAAATCACGAATTTCCTGTGGAATAAAGATGGTCCAAAAGTAGGCAGAAATTAAATATATATATATTTTAGTAATTTATATAGATGTCAGCAATTAGGCAGGTCAAGTTTTCGTTTCATTTCCACTGTTAAAATAAAGCTTACATAGTTTCTTCCTCGAAAAGACTGTGTTGTCCTTTCACATAGATTTTTGAACACTCGGGTGTTGGATGGAAACATCCGTTCTCACTGTTCACCTCCAAACCAAAACTCGTGTATCAGCCAAAGCCAAACCCAGGTTCATGAGCGCGGTGTCTATTACAGTGAAGCATGTACTTTGGGCTTTATTGTTTTTTTTTCTGTATTAAATATCTTCAGGGTTTTAAACACTAATCACAACTGAATGACTTGACTTCAAAACCAGCAACCGTAAAAGGCCTTCGTTTCATTCGTATTCCTCATTCTGCAGCCTGGTGTGGAAAACAGCTCTGTAGGATCTTAGTGTCAGTAACCCACGTGGAAGCGCTTCGCGTGGCTTCCTCGTTCTCGGGAGCACTGTGTGCACGTCAGCAGGGAACGGGTGGATTTCAGGAGAGCAGAACTGACCACTATGCCTGAAATGACATTTCACCCAAAGTCTCCAAAACGTTTAAGACTACTAAGGCCTTTTATGTAATTTCTCTCAATGTGTATTTCTTAAAAATTCGAATTTGTAATAAAACTATTTGTATAAAAATTAAGCTTTTATTAATTTGTTGCTAGTATTGCCACAGAAACATTAAAAGTTACTGCACGAGCCACTAATAAATTTGTAAGCTTTGCCTACCTTAGATCATATTTATTTTGCAGTTCTTCCAAATGAGAGAGCCAGACTGGGCATCACTTACAGAAATTACTGCAAAGAAAAATGATTGGTCTTCTTCTTCTGCCCTTCCTTCCTCCCTCCCTCCCCTCTGTCCATCCAGGCAACCATCACCCATCATCCATCCATCCATCCATCCATCCATCCATTATCCATCCATCCATTATCCACCCATCCATTGTATGTATACCAATGATTTGCCACTTCTCAAATCCTGGGTAGATACAAGATAAACAGAGATGAACAACATAGATAAACAGATGAATAACATACACATCCAGTCATTAAAAGCAGATTCGGGGCGCCTGGGTGGCTCAGTCGGTTAAGCGTCTGCCTTGGGCTCAGGTCATGATCCCAGGGTCCTGGGATCGAGTCCTGCATCAGGCTCCCTGCTCAGTGGGGAGCCTGCTTCTCCCTCTGCCCCTCACCCTGCTTGTGCTCTCTCGCTCTCTAAAATAAATAAATACAATATTAAGAATAAATAAAAGCAGATTCGATGGGGGGGGCAGAGGGTAGAACTGAGATTATGGCTATGTGATGGATGGGTAGACGGTGGAGGGTTGGAGGCCAAGTCTGACTTAAGGAAGGAAAGAAGATGGCAGATTCTTTCTCCCTGGTGATCTCAGTTTCAGTTTACACTTGATCAAAACATGATCCCTGGGGAATGAGTGTGACACTGCATATTCAGGAAGAAGTTCTAAATATTGTGATGTTCTTGGTTATTGCACCTGACTGGATGGAATGGGACAATGGGTGAACGTGACCTCATGTGCTTGATCAGGAAACCTCACTCAAGGTCTAGTTTCGGCCACCCCACCCACCACCCATCTGTGATAAAACTGAGGAAAAGGGTTCGTTTGCTTTCCTTATTATACAGGAGTGGATAGGAGGAGAGAACACTGAATCATCAGGCTTGGCTTCTACCGAAGTCACAGACATGGAGCACCTCCATATGGCAGCCATTTGGGAGCCTTTTGTTTCTATGTATAAAACTGATTTATTATAAATCATTAGTTACTAGATACAGGTTGGTATATCTAGGAAAGTGCAAAGAAGATGATGACACCTTGAATCCCAACATTCAGATCCTGTGCATTTTATATCTGTTATTTGAGCAGGTTTTATGTTGACGAACAGTTCTGTGAATTGGAACATACATATAGGTTCATGTAAGCATAGTCAGAATCAGTCCACAGAAGAGTTGGAGCACTCTGAAATACCTCCTCGAGCTCTCCCTCCGTGGAAATCCCACCCCCCACCCCAGCCTGGCGCCTGACTACCAGACTCCATCTCTCTGACTTGTCTTTTCAAGAACGGAATCACAAAGTGTGTAACCTTTGAAACTGTCCTCCGTTCAACATGATGCATTTGACAGTCCTCCAGAATTATTGTGTGCGTCAGTGGTTTATTGCCTTTTCTTGCTGAGTGGGACTGTATAAATGTACTGCACTCTCTATTCACCTGTAGAAGGACTTTTGGGCTATTTCCAGTTTTTGGTGATTGTGAATAGAGACTGAACATTCATGTTCAGGTTTTTGTGTGAACATGTTTTTATGTCTTCAGAGTAAATACCCAGGGTAGGACTGCTGGGTCATAGGGTAATGGTATGTTTGGCAGTATGAAAACCGCCCGGCCGTTTCCCAGAGGAGCTGTACCGTTTTGCATTCCCTCCAGCAATGCACGAGAGCTCCAGATGCACCACGTTCTCCCCGACGTTTGGAATTGTCAGTATTTTTTTATGAGTCATTGTAACCTGTAGTAGCATTTAGCCATGCTTTCAATTTACCTTTCACAAATGGCTCAGGATGTTGACCATCTTCATGCATTTTTTTGGCCATCAGCATCTCCTCTTCTTTGAAGTATCTATGAAGTTTTGCTCATTTAAAACATTGTTTCTTTTCATACTGTTGAGTTTTTTTTTTTTAAAGATTTTATTTATTTATTTGAGAGAGAGAGAGAGCACATGAGAGGGGGGAGGGTCAGAGGGAGAAGCAGACCCCCTGCTGAGCAAGGAGCCCGATATGGGACTCGATCCCGGGACTCCAGGATCATGACCCGAGCCGAAGGCAGTCGCTTAACCAACTGAGCCACCCAGGTGCCCTCATACTGTTGAGTTTTGAAAGTTCTTTGATATTCTGCTTACAAGTAACCTGCTAGATAAGTGATTTGCAAATTCATCTTCTTAACAGTATCTTGAACCGAGCTAGACTTTTTCATGTTGATGGTTCCCAGTTTATCAGTATCTTTTCTGTGCAACATGCTTTTGGTATTATGTTTAAGAACTTTTTGATTACCCCTTGGTCACAAAGATTTTTCTCCTCTTTTTTTTTTTTTTTTAAGATTTTATTTATTTATTTGACAGAGAGAGACACAGCAAGAGAAGAGGGAACACAAGCAGGGGGAGTGAGAGAGGGAGAAACAGGCTTCCCGCGGAGCAGGGATCCCGATGGGGGGCTCGATCCCAGGACCCTAGGATCATGACCTGAGCCGAAGGCAGATGCTTAACAACTGAGCCACCCAGCCGCCCCTCTCCTGTTTTCTTTTAAAAGCTTTATGGTTTTACTGACTACATTTAGATCTGTGATCCATTTTTAAATTTTTTCAGTTGATGAAATTCACACAGCTTGAAACTCACCACCATACAGTCAACAATTCAGTGGCATTTAGTACATTTACAATGTGAGTTAACTTCATTTATTTCCCAAAGGAGATGTATTTTCATCATCCCAAATCCAGAGCCCATTCAGCAGTGACTCCCAACCCCTGGCCACCCCTGGTCTGCTTTTTGACTGGATTTTCCTACTCTGGACTTCATGCAATGGGGTAATTCAGCGGGTGACTGCTCTGATTTCTCCCATCCGGCCTAATGTTTCTGATGTTCATCCACACTGGAGTACCTGTCAGTACTTAATTTTTATGGCTGAAGTTATTCCATTGGATGGATACACATAGTTTGCTTATCCGCTGGGTGTTTGGGCTGCTGGGACTTCTGGCTTCTGTGAATAGTACCGCTCTGAACATGTGTGCACGTGCACTTAAGTCCCTGCTCTCACTTCTTTGGAGTATATATCGAGGAGTGGCATTGATGAGTCCTATGGGTACTCTAACTTTTTGAGGAGACATCATATTATTTTCCGCAGAAGCTGGACCATTCTCCACCCCCACCAACAATATGCCACGTCTCCGATCTCACATCCTCCCCAGCCCTTACTATATTCTGGGTTTTGTTATAGACATTCTCCTGGGTGTGAGGTGGTATCTCACTGTGGTTTTGATTTGCATTTCCCTAATTCCTAATCATGTTGTGCATCTTTTCATGTGCTTATTGACCATTTATGTATCTTCTTTGAAGAAAGAGATTCAAGTCCTTTGCCCATTGAAAAAAAAATTTTTTTGGTAAGTGTTCTTTGCTCTGTATACTAGACCCCTCTCGCATACATGATTTCCAAATATATTCTTCCATCCTGTGGGTTGTATTTTTACTTTCTTGATAATGTCCTTTGATGCACAAAGTTTTACCATTTTGATTATTTACAATTTATCTATTTTTCTTTGGTGCTCATGCTCGTGTCATATCAAAGAATGTATTGCCAAATCCAAGGCTATGAACATTTCCCCATATGTTCTGTAAGCATTTTATGATTTTAGCTCTTATATTAGGTCATTGGTCCACTTTGAGTTAATTTTTGTACACGGCATGAGGTTGGGGACCAACTTCACTCTTTTGCATGTGTATATCCAGTTGTCTTACACCACTTATTAAAGAAACTATCTTTTCCTCATTGGATAGTCTTGACACTTTTGTCAAAAATCATTTGGCCATAGATACATGTGTTCTATGATCCATTTTGACTTATTTTTTAAGTGACATGTAAGTTTTATTTTTTTTTAAGATTTTATTTATTTATTTGACAGACAGAGACACAGCGAGAGAGGGAACACAAGCGGGGGGAGCGGGAGAGGGAGAAGCAGGCTTCCCACAGAGCAGGGAGCCCGATGCGGGGCTCGATCCCAGGACCCTGGGATCATGACCTGAACTGAAGGCAGATGCCCAACGACTGAGCCACCTAGGCGCCCGACATAGATATCCAATTGTTCAGTTATTGAAAAAGGCTACCATTTCTTCATTTAATTGATTTTACATCTTTATCAAAAGTAATTGCCAATGCTTTGTGTGGCCCTATTTCTTGGACTCTATTTTGTTTCATTGATCTCTTGTGACTGCCTTCATCAAGGCAGTGATTAAACTTTAATTGATTACATTTAACTTTAAAGCAAAGCTTGATTAATTTAGCTTTAAAGTGAGTCTTCACATTAGTTGGTGTGATTCCTCCTACTTTGTGCTTCCTTTTCAAAATTGTTTTAGCTAGTCTAATTTCTTTGCTTTTCTATATAAATTTGAGATTTGGCTATGGGAAAATCCTTTTGGGATTTTGATTGGAATTTTATTAAATCTCTTCATCTATTTGGGAAGAATTATCAATTTTACTATACTGAATCTTACATTTCAACAACACTGTATGCCTTTTCATTGATTTAGATCTTTGTTGATGTTTTAATTATCATTTTATAGTTTTAAGCCTACAGATTGTGTCCATTTTGGTTAGATTTGTGCCTGTGTATTTATTTTTTAGAGCCATTGTAAGTAGAATTATTTTTAAATTTTTGTTTTCTAATTGTAAATACCTAATGTATAGAAATATGATTGATTTTTTGGTGTATATTGATTTGGATCCTGTGACATTCCCAAGTTTACTTCATAGTTCCAGGACGATTTTTTATAGCCTTGTCAGGATTTTCTACATAGACAATCATGTTTTCTATGAGTGGGGATAGTTTTGTTCTTTCCTTTCCAAACTCTAGTCCCCACTTTGTTTTTTTCCTTGCTTTTTTGCCCTGGCTAACACTTCAGCTCAATGTTGAATAGGAGTGGTAAGCATGGACGTACTTCCCTTGTTTTTGACCCTAAGGAAAAAAGCATTTAGTCTTTCACCATTAAGTATAATATTAACTGTAGGTTTTTATAGAGATGCCTTTATACTTGAGAGTTTTTATCATGAGTGGATGTTAAATTTTGTCAAATGCTTTTTCTACATTAACTGTTATGGTTATGGGATGTTTTTTCTTTAGACTGTTAATACTGTAGATAGCAGTGATGATCAAAGGTTGGGCCAGTCTCACATTTCCAGGACACAGAACACTTGGTCTTGGTGTACTAAATCCTCAGCCATTTCAATCATTACTCCCCTATAAATAATGTGTTGTTCTCTGGCTACTTTTAAGATTTCTCGTTGTCTTCGTTTTTCGTATTACTGATTATGACATGTCTTGGCATGGATTGGGTTCTTAGAACCTTTTGAACCTGTGGATTTATATCTTTCTCCAGTGGGAAATAGCGCTATTTTTGGTAGGACATTGATCTGGTCAGGTTCAAGATCCCAGGTTCCAGCTTAGCTCCCATGGTCTGTGGTTCCAGGGTCAGGTCTGTTTCTGCAGTGCCCCTCAGATCTGTCCTGCATGAACGCCATCCTGTGCCTCTTGGGGTGTGGATGGTGTGGTCGGTTCTCAGTGTCGTTGGCATGCTCCTTAGAGTCAGAGCTTTGTCTGCACAGAACCAAGATGAGTCCAAGCATTTATACACAACTTTGCAGGCTTCTTGTCGAGACCTATCCTCCTTGTGACCTCCCCATTACTTTCCAGTTTTCGGAGGTTCCTCTTTTTGATCGTTTGTCTAAAAAACAATGGTCTTTACTTGCCTCACTCTGTGCACACTTCCTGTGACCATAGCCATACGTGGGCTGAAGGAGCAAAGGAGAAATATAATCAACTCCCCCACTGGTTTGGTGGTCTGTCTAGACCCGGTTTGCTTCACCAGTCTGTCTGCTACTCTTCCTCTGATAGCTGCTCCCAGGTGGGACAGACAGGCCAGGGTGTGTGTCCGCAGACTTGCCTGGAATGAGGATCAGCACGACTGCTGTTCGGAAGTGTGGAGCGCTAGTTTTGAGGGGGGTGAGTATGATGGTGACAGAAGAGGAACAAATGATTTGACTTGGCTTGATTTTAACATTTTTCCACTCTCATTTCTAGTGCTTGAATGCATTGTAAGTCATTGATTTCGTTAATTATTACACAGGGGCTTTTCTGTGTTAATAGATATGTGCCAGCTCTTCCCAGACACTTCTTGGGTATAACTAACTGTGCTTTCAATAATATCCACTGGCTTATACTCATTTGGGGACCATCATCTTCACATGAGACCTCTCACGTCCTAGGGCTCAGATGCTGGGTTTGTCCTCCATAATATGTGTTTGATCCAAGAGTCATTCTGTTGTAGTCATGGAACTAGACAGATATGAGTTCAGATTCTACAAACTCATGACCTTGGGCAGGTATATAACCTCTCAGAGATCTGCATAATCTACGTCATGTTATTTTGTAGAATCATAGACTGGGAGGAATTCATAGGAAAAGGAAAAACGTGTTTTGCTGCATTCATCCATCCATCCATCCTTCCACTCATCCTTCCTTCTATCTGTCCATCCATCCATCCATCCTTCCACTTCTACATCATTCATATACTGTGTGCTTACTGTTTCCTAGCTACCAGGTTAGGAACAGGATAAATAGACATGAATAATAGCTGTTAAAAAATCATTCTGGAAGAAGCCTGTAACTGTTCAGGTATGTAAAATGATGTTATAGATCTAAAAACTATAGTCATGGGCATGGCGTGAGGGTCAGATGACAAATGGGCATCATGAGAGTTGCCTTCTTGAGAATGTGCATTGAAGATGAAGTGAGAGATGAGAGTAAATGAGAAATGTGTCCAGGGAAATGCAGACGGGGATCTTCCCTCATCCTATCCCTGAGTGAGGCCTGGGCACAGTGTCATAGCACACCCTCCTGCCTTGAGGAGTGCAGGCCAGAGCCCATCTCCTCCCTCTCTCTGCATCTTCCTCTCACACATTTGTCTAAATCATTTTGAGGACACTTCTAGGTTCAATATCATTTCCACTTGGATGACAATTTTCCCTAAGCTTAATCCCCACAATGTGAAAAACACTGTTTCCTTAGATCTAAGATGATCACTCAGCAGAATGAAAGGTGCTTCCTGGAGCCACTTTTAGGTATTTGGGATTTTGTGAACATCCTACCCTTTAGAGGTAGGATCCAGCCAGCCTCTTCAACCCTTGTTATTCTAGATCTGAGATGTTTTCAAGGCGCAGTGTAAGAAGTGCCTCATCCTTCCCACCATGTGAGTTATGTCTGTCTGATTCCACTCTGTCCCCTGTGGGTTTCACAAATGGAAATGATGCGTCCCATGGAGGTAATCAAACATTTATTTAGCACCCCTACTCTCCACGTCCTCTCCTGATCCCCCCGGAGGAAACAAAACGGTACAACCCATCTCCCCTTATGAGTTCAGATCACCTGGAAGGTAAGCTCTGGTGCAGGAAATAGTCAATAATGAGGGCTCTGAAGGATGGCAAGTGAACTTTCAGCCTTCGAGCCCCTCCTCTCTCACTTGCAAACCACACCGGCTCACACCAGAGATCTGAGACTCTCTCTTAAAGATATGGAGGGAAAAATATTTCCGAAGCCTAACTTTCGGAATACAGATTTTCTTGTTTATGGTCCATCTTTCTTGGGGCTGCCCTAAAGGGCTTCCCCTCCTGCCCTGGCCACGGCTTCTCCCAGCTCTCTGGGTATAGACACAGGGTCCATTGCTGCACTTAAAGCTTTGCATTTATCACTCGCCATCCACCCAGCTCTTCTCAGAACAATTTTTGAAATGATTCTGATCCCAGGACCTTTTCCTCTTGGGTCCATCACTGAACTGTCTCTAGGTTGTCCTTATACCTTGGTGCAGGTGGACACCTGCCCCTGGAGGTGGCACGGATAGAGGACGCCCCTGGGTTCCTCCCTGAGCACTGCTCCCAGCATGCAGACATGCCCACTCAGCGTCCTGCAGCCCCCTGCACACCTCCTGGTCACTCAGCCTCAAGGGCACGTGTCCCTGCTACTCAAGTATTTCACATTCATTTGTAATTTATTAGTTAAAAACTTAACATTTTCTCTCTAGGTGGGGCCCCCGGGGTGCAGCCTGACCAGCAGCAGCGCCCGCGCCTGCGGGCTGGGGGACAGGGTCACCTTGACACAGCCCCCCCAGAGCTGGCTGGCCGCACCCCCGCAGCAGGGCTTGGCCGCCCCTGCCTGCCGCCCCGCCGGAGCTGTGTGCCGAGAGGTTGGGCCCGGCGGTGCGGAATCATCCCCACGCTCCGTGCGGGGCGTGTTTCCTCTCATTAACGCCTGCTTGTGCTTCCGGAGCTCCCGTCCCCTCTCCCGGCCCGAAAGAGCGCGTTCCCAGGACCGCGCCTCCGCCTCCGGGCTGCCTGCCGCCCCAGCATCCGCCGGCCTCCCTGTCCCCCGGCCGAGCCACCGGGAGCCGCGCTGAGTCACCGGGACCCCGAGTCACCCAGCCGCCGGCGGGAAAAGCTTTTCCAGCCTTCGCCTCCGAAGCCGAGCCGCAGGTGACCGCGGAGATCCGGTCCTGCGCTCGGTCCTGCGCTCGGTCCTGCGCCCCTCTGCCCCCGGCCCGCCGGCCCTCCTGGCTTGCTCGGAGCACAGGACTTTGCCGCGTGATTTCCTTCCCTTGCGGCCCGGGGCGGCTTTCACGCGAAGGGGCCAAGGCGCTGGGCCTTCAGGGATATTTACTTCTCTGACGCGAGTGTGAAAAGGCTGCGGCGGCTCTTGGAGCGGCCTCGGCGGGCGGGCTCAGCGGCTTCGGCCACGCGGCCTGTGCGCGCGGCGCAGCGCGGCGCTTCCCACGCGGGGGTCGTGCCCCGTGCCAACCGCAGGCGGCGCCCGGCCCTCCTCCCGGGGGTGCTCCCC
>NC_138371.1:173927576-173944959 GCF_054177405.1 Leptonychotes weddellii | reverse complement strand
TCCCGGGCCCGGGGGTCGGCTCCCCTCTATGGAGCTGCTCCCGGGGGCCCAGGGGTCCGCCCCCCTCTGCGGGGCTCCTCCCGGGCCCGGGGGTCGGCTCCCCTCTATGGAGCTGCTCCCGGGGGCCCAGGGGTCCGCCCCCCTCTGCGGGGCTCCTCCCGGGCCCAGGGGTCCGCTCCCCTCTATGGAGCTGCTCCCGGGGGCCCAGGGGTCCGCTCCCCTTTGTGGCAACACTGTGCCTTTTTCTTCCGTGTTTAAGGAGGTGACTCGGGAGCAAATCGCCAGGTGCCAACTAGACCCTGGTCAGGTCCGTTCATGTTTTTAATGCAACTGAGTAAGAGAAAGTGGATGGAGAATTACTGCAAACGCGCAGAGTGAAGTCTTTTACCAGCGTCTGTGAGTGTGCATTGTAATAGTGAACGTACAGGGAAACACACACACTGCTAACGACTCAGGAGCGCACGTTGCTTGCCCTGCGAGCCCCTCCCGAAGTGACGGCGCCCCCCAAGGAGCGGGCTAGTCTGGGCTGCCGCAGCAGGATGCTGAGGGACTGGGGCTTTCCGCCGCCCTCAGTGGGCGCTGGAAGCCCCAACAAGGAAGGAGCCTTCCCGCCTCACACAGCCTGAGGATGGCTGCCCACAATTTGAGGGGCAGAGGGGGTAACTTCCCATCTGGTTGAAACAGCTCGGCTCCCTCAGCCCCCACCTGCTGCACCCCTACCCCTGCCAGGAGGAGGAGGAGAAGGGGAGGGGGAGCCATCAGTCTGGGGGGTGCTGCGCTTGCCCCTCCTCTCGGGGAGGCCTGCCCCCAAGCCAGAACACCAAGGGGACTGTCCGGCCTTGGTGGGTGCCCCCCAGAGCGGGCGCAGGGCATGTTGTGCCCTGGTTGGGGAAGGAAGGGCGGGGGGGCCGGGGCGGGAGCTGTGGGATGCGACCTGCACACCTACAGGCGTATCTGGAGGTGTGAGCTCCGTCCAGGGGCCTGAGGCAAGCCAGCTGGCTTGAGTCGTTCGGGCCTTTTCCAAAGAGGGTCACGTCCGGGGAGCCAGAGTTGGCTCTCCAGGGTCAAGGAGAGACAGCTTCGGAAACTCCGTCACGGCCCCTCGCGAGCCACCTGGGGACCTCCGAAGGCGAGGAGCCCAAGCAGGGCTGAGCGGAAGGCTGTGGGCCGCCCTCACCCTGCCTGGTCCCCATCCCCAGAGGACCAGGACCAGAGGAACAGGAGGGAGGAGGGGAGACCCTGTCTGCGGCTCTTCAGGTGATCCCACCCCAGTTCTTGTTTGTTGTTTGCTTTCTGTGCTACGGACTCTTGTCACTCCCACGAAGCCCATGGAGCTCTTCCCAGAAAAAATGTATTTAAAAATGTATATAGCAGAACTTATGATATCAAATGCACTTATCAAAATACTTAAAAAATTTGAATAAAGTAATACACGTACTTTTTAAAAGATTTATTTATTTTAGAGAGAGAGCTCACACTTGCAGGGCCATGAGCTCGTGTGGGCCTGGGAGGGGCAGAGGGGAGGAGGAGGCAGAGGGACAAGCGGGCTCCCCACTGAGCACGGAGCCCTCCGCAGGGCTTGATCCCATGACTCTGACATCACGACCTGAGCCGAAATCAACAGTCCGAGGCTTAACCGACTGAGCCACCCAGGCGCCCCCAAGCACTTCTTTATAAGTACATGAAATAAATGATCTAGAGGCTGGTATAATTACATCTTAAAGTACTGATGAACACAGACGACGTTTCATATTATCTGAAGTTACTGGACTGTATCGTGATAATATCTGTTTTTTCTTTTGGGGACCAAGTCACAGATCCTGCTAATCCTAGTGGTTTGCGGATGATAGTCATAACTGAGAGAAATGCTGTGTTTCAGGAGAGGTTGGTAAAAAAATAAATGTGTGCTCTTTTCCTATCTGAGTTCATGGATTCTGAGTTCCACGGAGCCAGGTGGAAGGACCACTGGAAGAAAGGACGGCCACCCAGCAGCGGGCCGCAGAGCAGGTGGGCACCCGACCGTGCAGGAGGACTGTGTTTATCCCGCAGGACGGAGGTCCCTTTGTCGCTGGAGGGAACCTGAAGGTCCTGTGTCGGCCCAAGCTACTATGGACGCCCAAGCACCATTTGGGCCATCTGGAGGAAACAGAAAACTTCTCACCTACAGTCTCTGAACAGTTCACTTGGAAATGTTGGACTCTTATTTCATTGTGAGCATCTTTATTGTACGTTGTGTCCAGGAGGAATGTACAGGCTTTGAGACTAGACCACCTGGGTTTGAATTCTTGACCATCACTACTCACCCTGGCTTGTTTCCTGATCTGCGGGATTTCGTCCGTAGGGTTGGGGGGTAGTCAGCTGGTCGGTGTGAGTGCTTAGAATAAAAGTGGCAGGTGCTCGGGCACCTCCTGGGTCTTTCCTTGGTGCTTCCCTGGGCCGCACCTGATCCTCACCTCCCATCCATCTGTGGGTTTAGAGAAGAATCAAGACTATCCTAAACCTTTCCAGCACATTCCATGATCCATTTCTCTTCACTCTGCCGTTGCTAGCAAACGGGCTATAAATAGAAGTGCGTGTGCGTGCAGTCCTCTTGCTGCCGTGGGAGCCCCGGATGGCTCAGATGACACAGCGTCCCAGGGCCAGCCTTCGTCACCACAAAATAACCTCCTAAGCAGGCCAGCAGACACGGTCAGGGCTCTAATAAGTTCTGTAGGTTAAGGCATGCTTTACCAGGTAGCATTCAGGAGCTGTGTGTGATGTAAGTCCAACATAATCAACATAGCAACCCTCCATTTTAAATCCCTTAATGTCCTGCTTTATAATTTCAGATTTATGGGAAAATGACAATAAACCTTCGCGGCATTTCAGTTTTCCCAATTGTCTTAGATGAATTGTAGTAAGGGAAGTCTCTCTGAAAATACAAAGGCCCCACCCCTGGCTGGTCTGTTCACACTCCTTCCCGGGTTCATGCAGGAGCATAGTAATGGCAAGAGCCCAGAACAGAAACCTGTATTTCCAATACAAAACCCTTACCAAGGGCGCCTGGGTGGCTCAGTCGGTGAAGCTACAGCCTTCGGCTTGGGCCATGATCCTGGGGTCCTGGGATCGAGTCCCATGTGGGGCTCCCTGCTCTGCTGGGAGTCTGTGCCCTCTGCCCCTCTCCCACCCGTTCGCTCAAGCTCTCTGGCTCTCTCAAATAAATAAATAAAATCTTAAAAAAAAACCCAAAACACCCTTACTAAATACAGAACCCTCTGTTACGTTTCCTGTCACTTTAGTTGTTTTAATGATAGATCCTCCTGTACCATGTGTGTTTCCCCCATTCTTTCCCAACGGGACAGTTGTATTTTTTTTTTTTAAAGATTTTATTTATTTATTTGACAGAGAGAGAGACAGTGAGAGAGGGAACACAAGCAGGGGGACTGGGAGAGGGAGAAGCAGGCTCCCCGTTGAGGAAGGAGCACGATGCGGGGCTCGATCCCAGGACCCTGGGATCATGACCTGAGCTGAAGGCAGACGCTTAACGACTGAGCCACCCAGGCACCCGGGACAGTTGTATTAATTGACCACAGTTGTATAGGAAAAGGTGTTTGTTGCTTCTAAAAAATCGATAAGGCGATTTCAAATAGTCTGCTTTTCAGATCATATTGAAACTCGTTTGCAGAGTGAGACCCGTCCTTACCGATCTCCCAAATCCAACCACAGCTTGTGACCCATCTCCGAGTGCCCGCGCACCCTGCATGGTCACAGGAAAGCATAGAGCTGAATTCTGTGTATAGTATTTCATGCCCGTGTTCAGACTCTGTGTCTATCATTTGACCTTTCTGCTCCGTCGCCAAGACCAGCATGGGAGAGATGTGTGTATCAGTGAGCTGTGGCGAATAACAAGCCGCCCTAACATGACTTAGGCCCGTGTATTGGCTGACGCGTCCGTGGGCGGGCAGGGTGGGCTGGGCTCACCGGTGCTGCTCCCTCACGCGGCCCCGCACGCAGGAGGGGGGCCCTCGCCAGACACCCAAGCTCCTGCCGCCTTGACCTTGGACTTCCAGCCTCCAGAACTCCGAGAAACACACGCTTGCTGGTAGAAGCCGGTCCGTGGCGGTTTGGAATAGCAGCCGGGAGGAGGCGGACAGAGTCACGCAGCGCAGGGGTGAGTGTGGGCACAGAAGGGGTGCGTGGGCATTTTTGTTGTCTGCCATGAGATCCGTAGGCAGTGTGATGTCAAAGACTGATCGTGGGATCCTAACCGAGAAACCGGATTGTTCGATCCTCATCTTTTTGCAGTCTTACTGACATTGTAAATACCTGAGTTTCTGGACATAAAATGAAATTCCTTTTCCCCAAGAGATTTCCCCATTATTTAAAATTCTGTTTTGGCTAGTTTTCCCTCCGACTCCCCTCTCCTTTACTAACACATTATTGAGACTTTTGGAAACACAAAGAAGAGGAAACGAGGCATTCCCGCGGAATACTGGGAAAGCAGCCTTCTGGGCCATCAGGACACTCGGCAGAGATCCGTTCAACGTGTGCTGCTGGGTTCCTCACCATCGTGGCACCTGCTTTAAAAGCCATCTTCCTGCGAGCTTTGCAACAGGGCGGAGACGAAGAGGCACACGCAGGATGTCTGCCTCTGCGGAAGGCGCTGTCCGTTCTGGGCGCTGGGCAGACTCACCACTCTGGAGTCTCTGTATGGACGCGGCCCTCCCTGCAGGCCGGCTCCCCCAGGCCCTGCTGGTCCAGGACGGGCTGGGGGGCTGCCCACTTGGGTCTCCAGGCCCCCTCACAGAGAGGCCCCTTGCGTGTTGCTCTTTTTCTGAACGGAGGACTCATCTTTTGAAAAGCAGAGCGATTGCATGAAGGGGTGACACCCAGTGTGAATGACCCCTACCAAGCGCAGCGTCTGGAAGGCAGATCGGCAATGTCAAGGAGGTCACGCCAGCAGTGGGACGGAGGGGACACTCTTCTGGGCCCTGAGTGATTGGCAGGATTGTGGGTATAAGCGGGGGTCCCTCTGCTCCCCATGCCCGTCTGTTCCTGTGTGTGATTAGCAGCCTGCCCGCTGCTGGGGGCACTACGTGGCCCTGCTCCAGGTGACGGCTCTCAGCTCTCTGTCCCCCGAGGCCCGAAGGGGCCACTCCTTCGCCTGCTCCTTCTTGGCTAGTCCCCCCGACCCTGGGAGCCCGCGTCTGGCCCACGGACACTGTGATGGCTCTCTTTCAGCAGATGGAATTCTCCCCTGGTTTCCTGGAGGCCTGCGGCTCATGGAGTGGTCTTCAGGGTGATGGACTATAGGCTTTCCTGAGATGCTCAAAATTCCCAAAGTAAGTGAAAAGCCCACCTGTGAGTCCCTGGTACCTTCTGGTTTGCTAGACGTCACCTCATTCTGCAGAGGACAGGAGGAGTGTTTTAGAGGCCCATTCAGCAGGATTCCTTTGTTTGCCCCTGCGACCCAGGCCCCCTCCCACCCTGCTCTGTGCCCAGGAGGCCCATCCGAGCTGGTCCCAGGACTTGCTGCACCCTGCCGGGCTTCTCTCACAGGAGATGGGAGCCCGGGGGGCAGGGGAGGGGGCGGGGTGGGTGGGGGTGCTGTGTTGATCTGAAGGCTGCAGCTCCTGGCTCTGGGACCTTGGGCACTGTCCCTCCCCTGTCCCCCAGTGCCAACTCTGGAGGCTCACTTGATCCAGCCTCATCTTGGCCACCAGTTTCTTGGTCAAATCCTCCTCTATGTCACCTGCCTGCCTGTGCCCCCGGGGTCCTGCAGGGCCTTGACTGATACACGTTTGAGACCAAAGCCTGAAGTGAAGACAGAGGGGCTTGGGGGGCGGTGGTGGTGGTCAGAAACAAGCCACAGTCGGGTGGTTTTTAAAGACCACAGTTATGATTTGCATGAAACACTAGGTCTCCTCTGCTGCGGGCTGACTTGTGTCCCCTCCCGAGTTCCTTGTCGAAGCCCTAACCTCCCCACTCCTTGCCCCCGCCATGGGATTACAAATGGAGATGGGGTTTGAGGAGGTAACTGGATTAAATGAGGTCATGGGGTGGATCTTAATCTGATAGGGTAGGTGCCTTCTAAGGAGAGGAAGAGAGAATGTGCAGAGTTTGAGGAGAGGCTGTGTGGGGACACAGTGAGGCCAGGCAGGAGGCTCTCATCAGAACCCGACTGTGTGGTCACCCTGATCTCAGGCCGCCAGCCCCAGAAGTGCGAGAAACAGATGTCTGTTGTTGAAGCCCCAGACCGTGGTCCTTCCTTATGGCAGCTGGAGCTAAGACACCCCCAGTTCCATACAGGTCCCCAAGGTGGGCCATGAATTTGACTCCAAAGTTCTAGAGGAAATGAAAAACAGGATTTGTTATTGATTTTCTACTACAGTTACCTTGCAATGTAATTTCTTTTTTAAGATTTTATTTATTTATTTGACACAGAGAGAGAGAGAGACAGCCAAAGAGAGAACACAAGCAGGGGGAGTGGGAGAGGGAGAAGCAGGCTTCCCAGTGAGCAGGGAGCCCGATGCGGGGCTCGATCCCAGGACCCCGGGATCATGACCTGAGCCAAAGGCAGATGCTTAACGACTGAGCCACCCAGGCGCCCCCCTTGCAATGTAATTTTTAAGTGCCTGTCTGTGTCCCCAGTTTTAAATTATCTTCAGTGGAGAGAGAGGGAGAGAGAGAGAGTGTGTGTGTGTGTGCGCACATTAATGCTCCTTGGAACACCCTCCTAACCCACTGCTTTCATTTATACACACATCACCTGTTAGATACATAGCACCTGGTTAAGTGGTTAAGACTGAGCATAGATGGGCCAAAGCTGGCTTCAACCAGATCCCTAATTAGAAAGTGGCAGAGTAGAAATATATCTAATTAAGGAAGGGACACACCTACACGTATGCACGCTGGACAGCATTCAGTACAAGTGGAAAGAAGCAAATACGAAAGGTCTTAGGAAGCAGCAGAGAGCAATGGACGGTGGGGCCATTCCCTCTCGCTGAGGCTCTTCTCCCTGGACGTGCTCTTGGGGGTGGGGGGCAGACCTGAAGACACTTGCCAGGTGGAGCCGCCCCAGGGGAGTGTTGGTGGGAAGGAGGGCAGAGCGAGATCCAGTCTTCAGCGTGCTGACATCTGGGGAAACAAAACGAACGAGAAAGGCAGAGACCGCGTCCACTGAACAGAAGTCCTGGTCTGCTGGGGACTCGGAACGCCCAGGTACGCGGAGAAGCAGTGCTGGAAATTTCAACCGCGCCAGCCCACCGTGGTCAAGGCCTGGAAGGCAGGCAGCAGGGATGCACCGAGGTGCCGAGGATGCTGTAGAAGGAGCCACTGCGGGGACAGCAGAAGCCGGAGCACCTCCTCACTGCCAGCCCCGCCCGCTCAGGAGTGCGCATCGCAAATATCCGAGAGCCGGTTCACGTCTGCGCCCGGAGACCAAACCTTCCATGATACCGAAGTCATGTACGTGCCTGTCTTGGTTTCCTCGGGCTGAAAACAACGGGAATTTATTGTCTCACCGTGCTGGAGGCCAGAAGTCTGAAATCAAGGTGTCTGCAGGGCCGCGCCCCCTTGGAGGCTCTGGGTGGAGTCCTTCTTCCTCACCTCTTCCCTGCTCTGGTGGTGGCTGTCCATCCGTGGCCTTCCTTAGCTTCTAGAAGCGTTGCTCCAACCTCGGCTTCCGTTGTCACATGATGCTCTCCTGTTCTTAGGAGGACACCAGCCATATGGGACCGGGGCCACCCTATAGCGTGACCTCATCTTAACTAATCACATCTGCAACGACCCTGTTTCCAAATAAGGTCACATTCTCAGGGGCTGGGGTTAGGACTGCAACCTGTCATGTTTGGGGGACACAATCCAGGCCACAATGATGCCCAAATAAGATGCTTTTATTGGAGCAATGGGCCCTCGAGCTCTGTCTCCGAGGCATCTTTCTCAAAGGATTTCCAACACTAGTTCCTGCTATAGCTTGAGCTTATTTTTCACTCTAACGATTTTAGAAATGTCAAAGCTGTGGCCTGCTGACATGGTGAGTTTGTTTTTATCCTTGGGAAGGACTCTAGGCTGCTCTCAGATGTTGGCAAGTTTATATTTAAGTGAGCAGGAAACGAATCGAACACATGCACTTCCTTGCGGGCTGTCCTTCGCTGGAGGGGCTGTTGTTAGAACAACACCGCATTAGGTTTGGGGGTGACTTTGGGCTGAGTGCCACACAAGTCTGAGTTATAATTATACTACTCTCTGCAACACATTTTGCAAAACAGCCTTTCTGCTCATCAGAATTCAAAACCTTCCAGGTAATTGTTCTGTGTATTACTGACGATTTGACAGCAGAGTGACTGCCTTTTATTTGCTTTTAATTGAAAGGTCAGGAGGTTTTGCCTTACCCTAGGGCTGACCTGAAGGCAGCGTGTCCACAGGGTAAGCTAGAGAGGGCTTTGTTGTGGCCACCTGATCCCAGCGTCATTCCCCTCTGCTGAAGCTAAGGATCCAGTTATTTCAGGAGGAGGGAAATAGTTCAGTCAAGATCTTGCCTGTGTTTTTTACTGTCTTAGAAAAGGGTCTATGATTTGGAGCAGTTTGGTTCTGAAGAAAAGGAGCCTGCCCTGGGACGGACAGCTTCTATTTAAAGCTGGTGCTCGGACGACCAGTGTTTCAGAAGAGAACAAGGCGACCCCCCCCCCCCCGCCCCGGCTCCGTGGCGAGAGGTCCGGGAAGCCACGGTGCACTCAGTGGACAGTGACTGCCCCAACGGGGCTTCCCTGGTGGGGCAGCTGGTGATGGTTTCTGGCCCTTCTTGGGACGCTGGCCTTGAGAAACATTTCTCTGAGGGAGGTCTGTTTCCCTATCCTCTTCTTTAAAAGCGATCTGGCTGAACAGAGGTAAGCCAAACAAAACCCCCTCACTCCCCAAACCAAAATGTTAG
The DNA here is from genome assembly GCF_054177405.1 of Leptonychotes weddellii. Lineage (NCBI taxonomy): Eukaryota > Metazoa > Chordata > Mammalia > Carnivora > Phocidae > Leptonychotes > Leptonychotes weddellii. The sequence goes on along the minus strand of NC_138371.1, from coordinate 173,936,048 downwards.
CCGCCTGTTGAAATAATATTTAAGGACCTGTGGACCGAGGACAGGTTGCATTTTTCCCTATGACCAAACAAATGGTTTCAACAAGTAGCCTAGATTTCTTTCCGCTCTTTTTTAAAAGATTTTATTTATTTATTTGAGAGAGAGAGCGCACAAGCAGGGGGATGGGAGAGGGAGAAGCAGGCTTCCCGCTGAGCAGGGAGCCCGATGCGAGGCTCAATCCCAGGACCCTGGGATCCTGACCTGAGCTGAAGGCAGACGCTTCACCGACTGAGCCCCCCAGGCACACTTTCTGCTCTGTCTTGAGTGACAGTTATGAAAACCTCAACCTCCCATGCTGGGAGGGAAGCTCTCAGATTCACGATATACTCGATGGCTACCCTGTATTGAGTGCCGGGAGTCTATTACGGGTTTTGCCTACATCATCTCATGTAAGCCTTATAACAACGGGGTGAGGTAGATGGTGGTCTCCAAATCACCTCTACGGAGGGGCCAAGAGGTTGCCCTGAGACCATCACCAAACCTCTGTGCTGCGGATCTGAGTATCTGCCTCTTCGCACGAGGAACTGTGCGAGAGAAGAACTGTGACGTTCTTGGATGCAGGTGACGAATCTGCCTTATTCCTGGGCTTCCTGCAAGGACCCACAACTTGGACTGTTAGGACTCCAGTCTTCCTCTTTCCCTTTTAGGGAGGGAGCTTTCTATACTAGAGAGACCCCATGATGCTGGGAGCAGCTCCAAGGGAGCTCACCTCCCATATTCAGGGGTATCCACCATCACCAGAACTGAGGACCACTTCAGGGGACCCCCAAATCCCCTGCTCTTGTTTTAGCTTCTCTACCTCCCTCTGCTCCCCAGACTTGGGAATAATCCCGAGTGGGTGGTCTGCCCTGCTCCACGACTTGCAACTAGGATTGCATCTTGAAAAATCCCCTCCGGACGGGTACGAGAGCAGGAGGGGTCTGTGTCTTGTACTAACCACCCTTCTGCTCCGTGCAGGGCACAGCCCATCCGGGGAGGGCTGTGAGGTTGGTTTGTGTTGTAATGATTGCTCACGTGATCGGCAAAGACAGACTCTGGGGGCTGAAGCACGATGTGCCCTTCCACATTTTAATTGCTTCCAAGAATGATCAGATAATTGCGTTCCTTTGAAAGCTCCGTGAGAATATGCTGAAGTGTCCCAGCAAAACGAGAGAGAGTCTCTGCGGGGTTTCTATTCTCGTCTGGCTCTGTTGATGGATTTGAACACCCGGGAAGGAGCAGGCTGATGGGGAGAGGGGCCCCTGAGGGAGCCTCTCTCTCCGTGAGGGATGCTAGCGAGCTGTCCTAATTAAGAGGGGTGAGTGCCGCTCCCACCACACCAGCCTGAGCCCCTCCTCCAGTCACATCTGTTGAAGGCATGAGAAAATGTGAGGGGGTCTCGAACCCAGGGCTGGCGCCTCCGGAGCTTGGGCACATAATTCACACCCATCCTGTTACAGAGACTCCCACCCTGTGGCAAATCTGAAAGGCCAGGCTGGTTTTCCACGGAGATGTTTAAAGGCTTAGCCACTTTTGTGAATCAGATGTGACCCATTCCCGCCTGTCCTTCTGACCCCTGGTCCGAACAAGTAGATGCTTTTGTAAGGGAGAAAAAGGAAAGGAAACAAAGAAAAAAAGAAGAAAGTACACTCTCATTATCTATGTTTTTTGGTGCTTTCTGTGTTTTATTGTCAAAATGACTGGGGAGAATAGTCAAAGCAAGATTTCCTGGTGTGACTACAGGCTTTGACTGCGTTTGGGTGTTTGTGTTTTCAGTGGGGAAGAGATCCCTCCGTGCGTCCAGGAGTGCAGGGTGCTGGGGACGGCTGTCCGGGTCGAAAGCTCAGGCCACGGCGTGCCGACAATAAGAAGGACCTCGGCTTTGGATTCTAGACTCCTAGGGGCCGGGGCAGGTGCCGAGGGCCGGAGACTCACCCAGTGTGCCCCCAGGGAATGCGGAGTCTGGAGGGAGTTCATCAGTCCCTTATTTCAGGGTGTTACGCAGTCAGGTAATGGGGCCAGCACAGACATTCTAGGATGAAGACAGTGGCGTCTGAGTGTTTTGACGGGGCCGAGTCAAGGTGCCGAGCTCTGGAAGGGGGGCGGCTGGCTTAGCGAGGCAAGTGTCTTTAAGGCTAAGCACCCCCACCATTGTCTGAGGCTCTCGGGCTTACGTCTGTGGAGAACTGTCTGCTGGATTTATGTCCCCATGTGTTTAGTGGTCCTGTTGAAAGGGGTAGAGGGTCTGGGGCGGATTCCATGGCTGCTCCCAAGTCCTCACACCCTCCCTGGACTAGACCCATCATCATGGGACTGTGCAGCAGGGGTGGGCCCCCGCTGGTGCTGGGATTGGCCTCGTGCCACGTCGAGGCTGCGGGGGGGCGGGGGGCACTGTGTGCTTCTGTCCCCTTCTCTTGCTCTTCTGACCTTGGCCCGGAGAAGAGTAGCTACAGGTCAGGGAGGCTGACGCCTCGTGGAACCAGCCGAACGCGCCCCAGCCGACCCACTGCGAAGCAGAACCGCTCCAGTCGCCCATGGGCCCGTGAGCATGATAAACAAGGACGAAGAAGCCTCTGATTTTTAGAGCTCCTTTTATGACGCAGCACACACCGACGAATTCAGGGTCTTTGGGTGCACAGTGAGCAGGCCTGGGTGAGCCTGTCCCATATGGAGGGCCGCCGGCGATGGTACAAAGGGCTTCAGCACTCAGGGGCCGGGCTTGAGGACAGCAGGGCGTGGGCTGCAGAGACTGTGGCCCCCAGAGGAGAATGCTGTCCCAAGGAGGCCGGGAGCCCAGGCTCAGCTCCTGGTGAATCATTTTCCTCTCTGAGCCTGGTGAAAAGAGCGTGCACATGCTGCATCGTTCTTGGGGAGCCCCCCCAAAAGGAGCCCCTGCCATGCAGTGGGCTAGTGTCATTTGGGTGGTAGTGCTCTATTAATATTAATCATCCGGAGGAATCCGAGTAACCTCCCCACATCGCTGTCCCTTTCAATGATACCCATTGGATCTCCCTCTTTGAAGTGGGGTTTTAAAAGCAAATTGACAGCATCATTTGGGTGATTGGCCCAGCTATTGTAAAAAGGTTTAAGAAGATTAGCTCGGCTCCTCGGCAAGATGGGTGGACCACGCTGCTCCTTGGCACCCCGTCATTAATCTGCACTGAGCGCCACTTCCAGAAGTGGGGGGGCCTGGGAGCTGGCCGTCGGGCCCTTTGTCAGACCCACATTCTCTGCAGCATCGGCCTCCATCTGCACGACAAAAGCCATTTTCCTGAATGATGGGAGGCAAAGTCTATTCCCAGCAAAACCTCCGAGCTGGAACGGTTTTCAGTTTCCTGGGAGGCAGCCCTTGTGATCACAGACCTCACGAACTTTCGTGCACGGGGACTGGACGGCCAGTCCTGAATCTCCTGGGGGAGACTAACGGACTCCGTTGTTGTGTGCATATCACGGCCCTGTAAAGCCATCACGCCATGGGCCGTCCCTTTCAGTGCAGAACAGGTGCTTGCCAGGGGACACAGGTGTTCCTCCTTGCAAGCCTTATTCTCATGTTGGGGAATCTGCGTGCACACGCGTGTAAGATGTCAACACCGCACAAAGACACCACACAGATGAGTTGTGTTTCAGAATTGCTTTGGTAAGCCAGTGTTTCAGAACTCACGAGGCGAAGCACTCTCTTCATCGACAAAGTGGGGCAGGGTGTTTGCGTCCCCGGGCCCAGTGACAAGAGGCTAGGCGAGGCACAGGGCGGGGTCAGGACGCCAGCCTCCCCCAGAAACCAGCCCTGTGGTCGGTAACTTCTGTCCACAGAGACAGGGCCTGGGGGCGTCAGGAGAACGTGTGGGGCCGAGGTTCTAAGCGTTCGAAATCGCTGGCCGTGACTGGCACCAGGGGAGTGCCTCCCACCCCCACAGGGGCTTTCCCAGAAGTGGGGCTGCGCGTTTATGGGCTTTTCCAGTCGCTGTTCGCCGAGGGGAATCTGCTGATGCCGAGAAATCCCACAGACCCGAAATCCTCAGCCCTTTGTCAGAGAGTCTACCCAGCTGGGATCCACGCAGGTCCCGGGGCCAAGGGCTCCCCTCTGAGGCCCCCATTCAGGCCCTGGCTTTACCAACTCTTTCCTGGAAGAGCTCTTGCAGTTTCTACTGACCCCCCCTTTTTTTTTTTCCTAAGACCCAACCGTGTGCCCCCAGGATGGGCTGGCGTGGGTGTTGGAGGCCAGCTTCCTGCAGAGTCTTTGTGACCAGTCTAGTTTACTCTCGGCTTTCAGTCTGCTTAGAAAATGTGGTCTCCCAGGAGTCCGGACAGGCCCTGGAAGCACGCTCTGCTGGGATGTCCGCCCTCAGGCTTCCTGGGACCCGTGTGACTTAACGTCACCTGGGTCTCTGCTCTCTGCTGGGAATTCGATCCAGGCTCACAGTGCAGTTACTCTTTTCAGCTTCTGTGGGGAAATCCGCACCCGTGTCCTGCCCAAGGGCACGAGGGAAGGCTTCTCGTCAGATACCGCCCCCAGTTTGTATCTTCTTTGAAATTAGCATTATGGATTAGTGCAAGAATATTTTAAGGACTCATCCTCGAAGATTCTTATCTGAACCAGACGGCACAGAACTTCCAGCCCCTTATTCTGTTCTGTTAAGGGTTGAACAGCGTCTCCCAATGAGACATTTACATCCTCCATCTGGTTGCCCGTGGGTGCGACCTTATTTGGAAATAAGGTTGCTGCAGATGTCATTGGATAAGATGGGGTCGTGCTGGAGGAGGGTGGCCCGAGTCCAATACACTGGGGTTGACACACCCTGTGAAGACGGGGACATGCAGGGAGAACGGAGCACGCCACGGGACGACGCAGGCAGAGAGCGGAGTCCTGCAGCTGCCAGACGGGAGCGCCAAGGACCGCCGCCACCAGGGGCGGGGGGAGGGGAGGAAGGCTTCTCCCCCGAGTGTCAGAAGAGCGTGGCCCCAGACACCTCGCTCCCAAACCGCGGGACAGTACATTCCTGTTGTCTTAAGCCCCCTGGTTTGTGCCGCTTTGTTACATCAGCCCTAGGAGTCGAATGCGTGGTTTACGGGACACACTCCCCCTGCTTGGTAGGCCGTTACCCCGTGTGACAGAGAGAACAGGCCTCAGAGAGGTTGAGCATCTCTCCGACGTCACACAGCCTGCATCTCCGAGCAGCGCTGGTACTTGGGCTGTTTGCTATCGCTCTTACGTCTCTGTTTCGCGTTGTTTTCTGACTGCCCAAGGATACCACGCCTCCAGTTTGTGAAGGATGCGATGGAAGCAATCACAAAATGATGCAACGACTTTCTGGAGGCACACCTTACAGACATTAAGCTTCACGATGAGTTTTGACAAGTGCAGACGCCGGTATCTCCCCAATGTTGTCAAGACACGGAAGGTGCCGGCACGCAGAGGGTTCCCTCGCTCCCCTTCTCGGTGACGGTGAGCTCCAGCCCCGCCCCCTGACTCCGCCCTCCACTCTGCACGAGGCTGTGGGGACTGAGAAGGAAGAGGGGCTGCCCCTGCCCCCCAGAGTCTGCAGCCCACTGCTGGCGCCAGCCAGGCTCCAGAACAGAGAAGGAGAAGGAGAGGCTGGAGATGCTCACTGCGGGGGCGGCAGAGACTGGTTGTGCGCACGAGCACGTGAGAAGACAGGAGCCCTTTCCATGGAGCGTGACCTGGCAGCAGCCTCCTGGGACGAGCTGCCCGGGCCGCATGGGCTTCCCCTGCTATTCGCAGACACGGCCTCACACACTGTCACCCCGAGCCTCTCAGAGGAGCTGGGTGGGGCTGATGCCTGCCTCTGCATCTCCAAACCCTGGCTTCTCCTCAAAACGTTCCGAGCTCCCACGGTGCTGCGTCCCACTGCCGCATGGGCTGGGGTCCCCTGGGGCAACCACGTGGCCTGCGGGGAGGCAGGGCCCAGCGGCAGCCTGTGGACACCTTGGCCCAGGAGTGAGTGACCTGGAGTCGGATCTGAACACCTGCTCCGCACTGACCAAGTGTGTGAACTTGAGCCAGTGTCTCCACCTTTCTACGCCTCAGTAGATGCCTCCATGAAATGGGCTTGCAATGTAATATAATCGTGGAGTATCTGACGGGCAAACTGCCCTGCCCAGGACCCCCCGTATGTAATGCGTGCCCCGCAGACACTGACCTCCCTTTGCTACTTAGTATCTTGAGGGAAGGAACAGGAAGGAACTGACACTTAGCTACAAAGCGTTATTTCCATCCTCATGGAGGTTGCATGGGTCAGGGTGCGTGCGTACCCTGTCTGGAACTCACCTGCTGAGATCCAGAGAAAGTTGTTTAGCCTGTGGTTAAAAACATTTAATATACATTTTTGAATAAGTAACATATTCACCTGGTTTACAAATATCTATAAAGAGAAACATTGAGAAATCTCTCCCACACCATTTCCCCCCACTCGCGCCCACTGCGCCGCCCCAAAAACATGATCAGTAACTGCTTATATGCTTCCAGAGCTTATTAGTGGGCAGAACAGAAAATTAAAAATATACATTTTAATTTTCCCTTCTTGTTTTTTTTTAGACAAATTTTGTATAATATGGCCACTTCTGTATGTTGCTTTTAAAAAATTATTAATTTGATCTGCCTTGGAGATCTTTAAACACCACCATGCAGGGAACTCCTTATCCTTTCTCATGGTTGCCTGCGCTCCGTGACGTGGCTGGATCGCACTCCACTTAACCATCCCCCATTTATGGGCTAACAGTTTACTGGCACCAAAACCCCGCCAAAAATAAGCCAGTGAAAGTGTATCTCCAGGGCAACCTCCCAGGAACTGTGGCCGCGTCAGAGTATCAGCGCTTTGCCTTCTGATGGACGTTGTCATGTTCCCTCCGTGAGGTGTGGCCTCCGTCCCTACCAGCCGTGTGCACTGGTGACTTCTCCTCAGCCTTCGCAACACAGTGTATTATTGTATAGAAACGCCTGGAGGTCAACACACCTATTTTTGTTTCTCTTACTATGGGTGAGGTTGAGCATCTTTTAACATAGTAAAGGATTCTTTGATGTTTCCTTTTCTTGAAACTATGGTTCATGTCATTCTGTAAGTTTTCTATTGGGTGGTTGGTCTTATTAAAGTGATTTTGAGACATTCCGTGATAACACTGCAAATACTTTTATTCGTTTAACTTTGTCTCTGGTTTTTTCTTATGGTCTTAAAATTTGAAATTTAATTTTAATATGTAGAATTTTTGATGTAAATTCAAGTTTCTCATCTTTCTTTAATCATTACTTTGAAAGTTCTTCTCTGTCACAAGACTGCAGAGGAGTGCCTTCTGTTTTCTTCTGAGACGTGTATGGTTGCCTTATTCGTCTTCGAATCCTTAAGCGGTAACGTGCTGGAGCTGGCTCACACCAGCTCGCGAAGTCGGCCGTGGACTGATGTACAGCGTGGAAATCGGCAATGCTGCATCGTCAGGATGTTAAAACATTTTTTTTTTTGAGAGCCTGTTATTAAAGCATTTGGGAACCCACTGCTGCCTTTCATCTACTTAGGTTTTTAAATAAATCACGTACTGGGCACCTTGGGGCAGCACCTCATCAGGGCAGGGGGCAATAAATGGCGAGTGGCCGCACACAAAGGCGCTTGGCAAGGGCAGTCCCTGCGGTCACCAACGCTGGCCCCCAACCCTGTGGGACGCCCTCTCCTCCTCGGGGGCAGATGGCTCAGGCTTGCCCAGACTGCATGGCAGGTCCGCGGGACACCGGGGGTTAACTGGTGCTTTTTCTCTGCGTACAGCGTCGTGCTGAGGGCAGCACTGAATGTGTTGGGGAACGACACGTGGAGGAAAGGTTGACCTTAGAGTACGACCAACTGTTGGATTTTTTCACATCCTACTTTATCCTACTTTGGGGGGTGCCTAGTTTTCCCCTTATGTTCAGGCAAGTGGGACCAGGGAGGCGGCCGGGCGAGAAGTGATCACAAGTGTTAACAGTCCTGGAGAGCTCCCTCTCCCCTCCCGCTTGTCCGTAGTGCTGGGACGGTAAGGACGCCCTTCCCCTTCCTTCTCGTGCTCACTGTGGACGGCCCGGTCGTGCTGTTTTTCTTCGTATTCTATTTAAGCTGAATTCTTTCACGAACATGTGTTGGGATGGAGGCAGTCAATACTACTGTGATGTTCTCCGAGTCCCGAACTTCGCTAGCAATGGCCCTAGGCTGAGCTGTCACCTCAGCAAAAAATTTTCTTAAAGATGGATTTATTTGAGAGAGAGACAGAGACAGAGAATCTTTTTTTTTTTTTTTTAAAGATTTTATTCATTTGACAGAAAGAGACACAGTGAGAGAAGGAACACAAGCAGGGGGAGTGGGAGAGGGAGAAGCAGGCTTCCCGCGGAGCAGGGAGCCCGATGCGGGGCTCGATCCCAGGACCCTAGGATCATGACCTGAGCCGAAGGCAGACGCTCAACGACTGAGCCACCCAGGC
>NC_138371.1:173902635-173927476 GCF_054177405.1 Leptonychotes weddellii | reverse complement strand
GTGCCTGGGTGGCTCAGTCGTTGAGCGTCTGCCTTCGGCTCGGGTCGTGATCCCAGAGTCCTGGGATGGAGCCCCACATCGGGCTCCCTGCTCTGCGGGAAGCCTGCTTCTCCCTCCCCCACTCCCCCTGCTTGTGTTCCTGCTCTCGCTGTCTCTCTCTCTGTCAAAAAAATAAATAAAATCTTAAAAAAAAAAAAAAAGAAATGGCCTTTTACTTGTTCACACACAAAAAAGCATTTTTCCCCTCTTTAAAGATTTTCCTTTCCTCAACTGGAAAACATGTTAGACGCTTCATAGGAACTTTCCTACAAGAACCCCAAGCACTGCAGACACTGCTGTGCCCTGAGGCATCCAGCTGGGCCCCTCGGGCCTCTGTCACTCTCTTCTTGTCGTTCTCTCTGTCCCCCCGGGGACTGTCGCTTGTCCGCCAGTCTGAACACACACCCAGCTCTACAGCGCTCATTCCCAACCAAGTCTTCTAAGTGGTCGGGCTCTCGGTGCAACGCCCATCGCGCCTTCGCTCGTCTCCCCGGGAGCACCCACCACGTGCTGCTGCAGCGCTCTCCCCGTTCGCCACATTTCCTCCTCAACTTCCTGAGGAAGGGGAAAGATTAAAGAGCAATTTTTGTTGTTTTTAAAAACTTCCTTTGATTCTAGCTTAGTGTACGAACAACACTTTAAGTGAATGGTTACTGAGTGAATACATGAACACCTGCACACACGGATGACCTTTGCTAGCCAGGGAGAAAGTAGAAGGGAAAGGAATTAATTTGCAGCAAATTCCCTTCGTGTAAAAATGCGAGGTAAGGCTGGTCAAAGCGTTTGGTCTTTCCCTGTGTTTTCCTCCCTCTCTTGTGAGCCGTTTGTCTCCCTAGGATCTCGAGAAAACATATTCGGCAGGGGTAAGGCTGGCTCTCGATGCTGGAACCGATCACCGCCCATGCAGCGGCTGGGAACACACGTTTGTTCTTAAGGCTCTGCAGCTGGGAGTCTGAGCGGAGATCAGGGTGTCGGCCGGGCTGCTTCCTCCTGGAGGCTCTGGCGGAGAATCGGCGCCCTTGCCTGTTCCAGCGTCCAGAGGCTGCCGCGTTCCTGGGCCGTGACCCCTTCCTTTGTCTCCCACGTGAGCAAGGGCTGGTCGGGGTCCTTCTCCATCTCTCCACACTGACGCTGTCTCTGTCGTCACGTCTCCCTCTGACTCTCCTGTCTCCCACTCCCACTTTTAAGGACCCTTATGGCTTTATCCTGGGTCCATGCAGGATAACACCTTAACTCCATTTTTAAATCTTTGTAGTCCTTTGGTAGCAAAGGGAAGATATGCAGGAGTTCCTGGGACGAGCCCATGGACATCTTTCAGGGGTCACTGCTCTGTCCAGCACAGAGCCCGCAGACCTGGCTTGCTGCTTATGGCAAAGCAAGAGAACGCGCAGTGCAGGGTGCCCGCACCACCACAGGGCATCGCTGAGCATGGCTGGGCGCTCGTGCAAGCCTTACACACGGGTGTGGGATATGAATTTGGAAGGGGGCTGGTCAGTTCCAAAGTGGTAAAACCACTCTTCACTGCTGTCTATCTTTCCCTGCATTTCCATGGAGCCATGGAGAACAAGAACCTAGGGCCGTGTTCGCTAAGTTTCGTTGCGGAACCGGAGGCGGGGAAGTTGGGTGTAGCCCTAGGACGGCGGCTCTCAGAAACGATGCCGTTCACCTACCCGATCCCCATTTCCCAGAAGGAAACGATTTCAGCAATACTAACAGTGCTGCATTGTTTGTTTTTGTTTTTGTTTGGGGGGGGGCGATGAATTATTCAACTATTTGAGCAGTGGGACAGTGGATGCAGCTTGTATGACCTGTAAAGAAATGAATTCCTCGTGTCCACTTCGGTAAACTATACACCAAAAATACCATTCATGCCACTATGAATCACTAACCACCATAGACTTTGAAAAGTTCCCCATAAACACATTTATAAGTAAGTGCCATGGGATCCTGTGGATGCAGGTTTAGAGCAGAGGGAAGGCTCATGCAGAGCTTCTGTTCCACCGGGGGCGGGACCCCGACATTCGCTTGAACTCCAGGACATGTCCAACAGGACGTCAGAGCCAGAACTGGGCGCTCTGGAAAGGTGGAAACTTCAATTTACACATTTCCCCTGAAGTAACTCTTTGTTTCATCTCCTTAGATCTCTAGTGATGGGCCCTCAGTCATATGTAAAGTGACTATCTACATAGGTGTGCATCATTGCGGGAGCCACGGACGAGATGATTAGTTCCCGGCTCTGCAGGAAGGGGTTTTTGCCCGTAGGTGGGCTGTGGACACATTTTAGAAAGGAATCAAGCCATAAAACTGTAGAATTTAAGTGATGGATGAGACGAAGCGTGTACCTGCTCCAAGAGCCCTTCAGCTGAGCCCCGCGGGAGCCTTTTTGGCTGGCAGCCATCAAGCAATGGCAGGAAAACACACGAAGGAAAAAAGGAGATGGACAGAAAAGTTTCATTAAAAAGTTTCTCCATTTTCCTTTAAGTCTTTGGTGCTGCTGCTTCTTTTCCAGCAACACAGCACCTCCCACAACTTTGCTCATCACAGACGTGCATGTTCCTGGGACGTGTAGGCACGCACCAGCACGTACAGCAGGCATATTTTACGCTGGTGTAGATTACGTGTAGATTACGTGTACTATTTCAACACTCCGTGGTATCCTATCAGGTTCCATGCACTCTGCCATTTGCATGAATTTGAGAATTTAGATCAAATCCACCTGCAGATCCTCGGCTGCATCTGTAGGTCTTCTGATGGATGATCTGTGGGTAGCATCTATTTAAATGCTGAATGTTTCAGCACCATCCTTTGGTACAAGGCAGCCTAGTTCGTCACTAGTCAAATCGTGTTTCTAGAATGTTTTTCTTCTCTTGGCCCCCCTTGCCCTTCCTGTGTGTTCTTGGTACTGGTCATGCCCTGCAGAGCACAGAGCACACCTACTCCTCACGATTTGCTATGACGTCCTCCCCTTACGTGTAGACAGTGCAAATGTCTTCCTTTTGACCGCTTTTCCTCAGGCCAAATAGAGACCACGATGCAGTGAAGGAAAGAAAAGAGTCCAATTATGGCCTAAGTAGGGGCCTCAATTCATTTGCGACCAAAGGGAGAATTCTGCTCTGCCTGACTCAGAGTGTGATGTGACTGACTGGGGGGGACAGACAGAAAACACGGGTCCTTCTTCAAAGAGACACGTGAGCCGGGACCTCGGCTCTCCCCGGCTCCGGCACCGTCCCTAACGGCACCCACAACTCATGAGGTTCATGAGGTGCTGCCGTTCCAAATACAGCAGGACATTATCCGCCACACTTAGGACATCCTGCATCTCTGCTTTTCTTGAAAAATGGAAAGAACTTTATGAGGTTGGAATCAGTGTTCGCACAGCAGATAGAACGTGTTGCTCTAACAGGTGAACGTGCTGGAAACGTCCATCAGCTCACACACACAGTTGCTGAATGCTGAGTGTCAAAGCACCAAAGACCAGATGGGCGCAATGCACGGTCCTGCTCTCAGGAGTGGACGAACAGTTGAGAGATGAGCATGTGAGACAAGATAACAATGTAAGATGCTACCTAAGGACGGATCATCCAGGGAACGCTGGCGCAGGCCTGGAGGCGGCCAGTCAAGCTGGAAGACACAGAGGGTCAAGTTCCCGAGAGAAACGGACTGGCTCATCATAGGACAAGGGACAAACACCTGGAATCAGAACAGGCCAGTGCCTGGAGAGTTCATATGTGGTCTTGACAGAAGCCCACGGTTGCAGGAAGTTGGACGTTCCCAGGATACAGCTCATACTTGGGAGGGAAACCTGCCCTTTCCCCAAACGTCTCCTAGAGATGCTTCCAGAGACTGCCCACTTGCTTTTCCCTCGGTCATTCATTTAGCCAGAATAAGGTAACCGTCCCCCAGGGGACAGATGCTGTGGACGCTAGTGTAAATGTGTCCGTGTCTCCCTTTGAGCAGTTCCTGGTCTAGCTATAAAGAAAAGCACACCCTCTCTGATATTATCGTCACGTGCTCCGGGCCTCATGGGAGGTATGTCCGGAGGGATCCTGGGACACGGAGAGGGAGCAGTTCCTCGTGCCAGACCAGGGCTCTGGGAGCGGTTCACAGAGCAGGTGGCATTGAAGCTGGCTGAGGATGGGAATAAAGTGTTCCCGAGATGATGTGGACAAAGGGCATGGCCGACCAAGAAAGCTACTCAAGAAGCCCGTGGTGATGCCCTGCGCGCGGCCCCTGGGGGCAGCGGCTTACCTCGGGTGGCCCTAGGGCAGTATTCACGGTCAGACAGTGCATCCTGGGCATCTGGATCGAAAGCAACCTTCCTTGGTGCTTCTGATGTGAGCCTTTGATTAAAAAGCGAGGGATGGGGCCGAGGGTCTTGGGCAGGGGGGCATGGAAATAGAGCCTGGCCCAGCCCGTGTGGGGGCTCTTAAATACACCCACGGGTTCTTTCTCCTCCGTTCAAGAAGTGGAGCTCAGTTACCCTCCCCCCGAGGGTGGGCAGGACTCGGGATGTGCCTCTAACACGGAGAAACAGGTGGAGGGGATGGTGTGTGATTTCAGAGACAAGGTCATCACAAGTCCCCACGGTGGCTGGTTGTCGCTCTGGGGTCACGCACGCTGAGGGAGCCAGGCTCATGCCGTTCAGACACTCAGGCGGCCCCATGGACAGACCGCATGATGAGGCCCCGAGCCCTCCAGCCACCTGCTGTGGGAACAGTGTTAAAGGCGGGTCCTCCCCTCCCTCAAGCCATGAGCCAGAAACACCCCGTATTAATCATACTGTGCATTTTCTGATGTTTTGACATTGGGGGCCTTGCTGACCTTGGAGAGTTCCTGGAGGGTGCAAATGTCAGTCCATTCGGGCAACAGAATGTCCCCGACAGGGGCTTATGGACAACAGAGTGTCATTCTCGCAGGCCTGGAGGCTGGGAGGTCTGAGATCGGCGAGTGGGCAGGCTCGGTGTCGGCGAGAGCCCGCTCCTGGCACTTCGTCTGTGGCCCTGCACGGCAGGCGTGGGGTGACTGTCCTCGCGGGGTCTCTGAGTATAACTTTCCAGCCGTGGTTGATGTCACCTGATCTGCGGGCTTCACCCCACCTCAGTAAAAGTAAAACCTGCTTTCGGAGGCGCCAGCTCACCTCTGCTTGAATTCCTGGCCCTGGAAACCGTGAGATGGCCCGTGCTTGTTGTTTGAAGCTGAGTTTTGTGGCAGGTGCTCTCCGCACGGACAGCTAGCGCGGCAGGGAAGGCCTGCGGCTTAGGAATTCGGGAGATGCCCGGGGCTCTAAGGAGAACGACCCGCCGAGTTTGTGCTGGGAACAGCGGCTCTGGCAGAGTCCGAGAGGGGCGCCGGCGCCAGCACACGGCTCCGGGGCTGGGCTGTCCCCTGGTCTTCCCGCACGACGGCGGGGCGCCCGCTCGCCCGAGGGCGCCGCCCGACACCCCTGAGCTCCGCGCCGTGCTGTGTGACAAGGTGCCCGAGCAGATGGAGCTCGTAGCGACAGCACAGACCGTCCGTCCAGGCGGAAGCCCCCCGAGGGCGCCGAGAGCAGTGCGCTTTCCGAAGCAACTGGACTTGGAACCGACGGGGCCCTTTTCCTGGGCTCGGAGGAAGATGGAGGAGGGGGGTTGGTGGACCGGCCTCTCTGGCAGAGCCCAAGGCCCGAGGGCCCCAGCAGGCTTCTGGGGAGGCCCTCAGTGGGCCTCCCGATTCCCGCGAGGGCTCCGGCGAGGTCCGGGTGCGGTGCGGGCGCGCTGATGGCACGGGGCCGCTGCGGACAGAACCGCGGACCGGGCTCCGTTCTCGCCGCTTGGGGCACAGAGGGAGGAGGGTCCGCCTCCCAGGACGGCCCAGTGTGGACGCCGGAGGCCGCAGAGCCGGGAGGCGGCCACCAGCCCGCCCTCGGAACGCCGCAGGCAGCGAGCCCCCCCCCAGCGACTGCCTGGGGATCCATAACCCAGCGGGGCTTCGGAGCGCGGCCTCGGCGCCCGCCCCACGCACCCTTCCTCGTCCGGGTGCAGGGACGAGGCCCCCAGCGGCCACACGGGCCGCGCCGGCTGGGGCGGAGACCCCGTCTTTCTGCAGGACGGCCCGCCGCCGCCCTCCCGCTAGGTGGCAGCACACTCCGCGAAAAGCGCGCCGAGGCCTCGCACGCCCGCGCCCTTCCCCCCGCCCCGCCGGAGGCCGCTCCGCACCCGGCAGGCCGGGCCTCCGTCAGCCTCGGCGCCGCGGCCCGGCTCCCACGCTCCGCAGGCGTGTGCGCGCGCACGCGGGGAGGCGCGCGCACGCGGGGACATGCGCACACAGCACATTCACGCACGCACGCAGAAGCACACACAGGACGTGCGTGTTTGCGCACACACGAGTGTGCACACGCACGCCCGCGCACACGCGCACACACCCCGTTACGGCCTGAATGCTTGTGTCCTCTGAACGTTCCCCCGTTGAAATCCCCACCTCGATGGGACGGTGCTGGGAGGTGGGCCCTTGGGAGGTGACTCAGGTCAGACGGGGTCGTGAGGGTAGGGCCCCCACGATAGGATTAGCGTTCCTACGAAGGGGACCCCGAAGAGCCCCGGGGTCCCTTCCACAGTGTGTGCACGCGCCGTGGCCAGAGGAGGCCCGCGCCGGCCCGGCGGCACCCACGCCGGGCGCCAGGACCGTGCGAGCTGCGTCTCGGCCGTCTGGGAGCCCCCCGCGGGCGCACGCTCACGCACGCGTGCCCGCCCAGACACACGCGCACGGGCGCACACCCGCGGCCCTGTCAGCAGGCCCGTAGGCGGCCGCGTGCCGGTCGCTCTGAAGGTCGGGAAATGGGTGGCTCTGGCCGGCGTGGGTCAGTCTCATGGGAGCCGCTCGTTCATGAGCCCTGAGCACAGTCAGCGACAGGGGACCCCTTGGCCCCCCCGAGCCATCCCCGGGCCAGGGGGCTCCAGCACGTCAGGGTGACGGAGGTGCTGACCCGAGCCGCCGGCCGCCAGCCCCACGCCAGGTCTGTGCGAGGGGACCCGGCCGTGCTGAGCCATGCCGCCCCGCCCCCAGGCCTGCCCCTGACATTCGCGGGGGGACGCCTCTTTGGTGACTCACCCGGCGTCCACGGAGAGTGGCCAGGGATGCCAGAAATGCCAGCGAGTCCGTCAGGGCGCTCGGCGCCGCCCTCTGGACCTGCAAGCATCCGAGGCATGTGACCGCGGGCCTCCGGATCCTAATTCTTACAGCCTCTTCTTGGGCGGCTGCCGGCCCGGGATCAGGTGACCCCTCAGTGCAGGGCCACGGCGGGCCCTGGAGACGCGATGCGATGCGAGGGAGGCCCCGGGGGCCTGGACAGGCGGGGGCAAGGCCTTGGGGGGGTGACTGGGGTTCTGGGCCCCGCTGTCCGCACTTGGAAACCGGGTTAGGATGCTTTCTGTCTCCCAGGGCTGCCGAAGCACTCGCCACAAATGGGGCGGCCCTGGGACAAGAGAAGCTGGTTGTCTCAGTCCCGGAGGTGGGAAGCGGAGGTCAAGGTTCGGCGGGGACGCGTGCCCTCCGAAGGTGTGGGGGCTCCTCTTCTGCTCCCGGGGGCTGCCGGTGGCCTCGGTCCTCCTTGGCTTGCGGCCGCTGCCTCACCGGGTCTGTGCTCTGCTCACATGGCCTTCTCCCCGCGTGAGGGCCCCTCTACCCCAGTGCGCCCCGCTCTGAATGTGCTGGCGTCTGAAAGACCGAGTTTCCAAACGAGGCCACACCCGTGGGCACCAGGGCTGGGACGTGGGCCCCCCTTGTGGGACTGGAGTCAACAAGATTGTGAGGCCTGGGGATTATGCATCACTGGGGGTCATAACTGAGCTGCTCCCCAACAATCCTGATGTTCCAGAACTTGCAATCCATGGTGTAAATGAAAGACGCACAGCTTGGGGGGCTGCCCGCCAGCCTGCACCCTCAGGCCCCGAGCACATGCCTGAGCTGGCTGGAAGCCCCCCGAGGGGCAGCCCAGCATCTCCCCTGGTCTCCCGCTGCTTGCGCACCTCAGTCCCATGTTGGGGTCCGCTCACCTCAGTCCCCTGTTGGGGTCTGCTCGGCTCCGGTTTCTCAGGGACCCTCAGAGGTCTGGCATTCTTCACGGCGGCCGAGGGCCCTGCTTCCTTCCTGTGGGTAGCCGCTCTGTCGCCGGGAGCTGGCCCTCGGCCCTGTCCAGCTGTGCGCACCTGCCACCCGGCCCCAGGGGCTTCGGGAATGTGGTCAGCAGTCTGGTCCAGGCCTCGGCGCCCAGAAGGTGAAGACCACCTGCAGGGTCAGTGTGGTGTCTTGGAGAGCCTGTGGGGCTCGGCGATGGAGGCTCGCCACCCACCCGGCCGAGCCCACACCACCCCAGCCGCACCCCAGGGCCGGGCCCTGCCCGTGAGTCTCCCTGGCCTGCATGAGCGCACCCGCTCCTGTCTTGCGTGACTGTTCCACGGGACACCTGGCGTTTCCACGCTTTCTTCTTGACCTGGGCAGTGTTCATATCTGTGTCACTTCTGCCCGTGCATGTGAAATACGCACCACAGCTACTGTCGTGGGGACAGCCAGCCCCTGGCCACATCACAAGACCACGTCCACGGACCGACAGGAACACCACGCCAATAACGAATGCCACCCTCTCTTAAAGCTGGCCTTGCATGGGGACGGAACGAGAGGGGCCAATGAGTCAAGTCCTGGCTGTAGAGCTCACGGCTCTAGGACGTCAGCTGGGCAGTGAACGGGGCTCCCAGGACAGGCTGCTGAGTGTGGACACCGGCCCCGTCGCCTGCCGGCTCGGCGGCCACAGGCCGGTGCGCGAGCCCCCACGCCCCGTCTGACCACACACGCAGCGGGAGGACCTGTGTCCTGAGTCAGTGCCCCGTGGCGACCCGCGTCCGATCTCTTACCCAGGCAGGACTGTTGGTGGTGGTGGTAATGCGAGCGACCCGGCTTGAGCCTCATTAAAAAGGCGTGAGGAGGAGTTCCCAGAGGGCTCGCTAACTATCCCTGGAACCCTCGAGGCACCGGACGGCTTCTGAGAAGGAGCAGGCGCAGGGCGGGGGGCCTGAGATTCGAGAGTTCTGGGGCACGGTGCGGCGGGCGGTGGGCTCCTCCCCAGGCACCCGCCTTCCCGCTCACCCTGGCGGGAACAGGGCTGGGAAACCCAGTGCATTCAGAAAAGAGAGGACACCAACTCTGGCTCCCAGAGGTCAGACGACTTCCTTTTTCTGGAAAGCAAGCAGGTGGTTCAGCTCCGCGGCTTGCCGAGCGTGGTCCCCGCACCAACAGCGGCAGGAGCTAGGACCTGGTCT
Organism: Leptonychotes weddellii; assembly: GCF_054177405.1. Classification (NCBI taxonomy): domain Eukaryota; kingdom Metazoa; phylum Chordata; class Mammalia; order Carnivora; family Phocidae; genus Leptonychotes; species Leptonychotes weddellii. Next base: position 173,918,147 of record NC_138371.1, on the reverse strand, counting down.
CCGATGTGGGGTCTGGAGCCACAGCCCTGACCTTCCACATCAGCCTCTCCGAGGATGTCCCAGCAACCTGCTTAGCGAGCGGTTTTGGTGGTTGGCGTGTGAGGACCTCTGCTTCCCTGAAATATCAGCCTGAAGACAAATACTCACTCTAAACTGGTTAAAAATAAACTGCTCTTTTATCCAGTTATTCCCTCTCCAGGAGTTCATTTTCATGTCTAGGAACTTATTCGATGGACACACTCACAGAAGTGTGCAAAGATGGGAGCATGAGTTCTGTAAGAAATGGAAATATCATGAAGTGTGTCCAACGGAGCTGCGGTGCAGGAAGGCATGACATGCTCATACGTGGGAGGCTCCCCCGTCCGATAAGGAGGGAGCGTTATGCGTACTGGTCTGTTAAGGTGCCTAACAGAGGTGGTTAAAGGCAAAAAGCAAGGGGCGCCTGGGGGGCTCAGCCGGTGAAGCGTCTGCCTTCGGCTCAGGTCATGGTCCCGGAGTCCTGGGATCGAGCCCCGCATCGTCAGCTCCCTGCTGAGAAGCTCCCTGCTTCTCCCTCTCCCTCTCCTTCTGTGCTCTCTCTCTCTTAAATGAATAAATAAAATCTTTAAAAAAGGCAAAAAGCAAGTTGCACGACAGTACAGAATGCAGTTCCGTTTGTGTTTGTAGAAGGAGGGGACATGTGTACACGCCCAAATACCCTGATTCATTTGTGTCTGGAAAAATAGACAACATGAGTGTGTATTTAGTGATTTTAAAACTACCCAGCGAGAAGAAATAAAACCCAAAAATTACACAAGAGAGAGTGTGAGCGCCCACGCATTCGTCTGGGCCCTGGCCTTTCTCCGGCCGAGCCAGCCGCTCCCGCTCTCCTCATCCCGCTAACACATAAGCTCATTGCCTTGTGTGTTTTCCAAGGAAACCGCGTTCTAAGGCTTCATGATGCTTGAAGATATTAAGCAGCTTCATAGCATTTATTTTCAGACTAAATAGTTTAATCTCTATCTAATTTCTCCTCAGAAAGCCTGAGTCATCTGAGAGCTGTCTATAGTTCTGCCAATTTGGAGATGTCGGGCGAACGCATCATTAGTGTCCCCAGATAGGTTAATTTTACTGAGGAGGCCGTGAATCGGTGGTTAATCACCATTGCGGTGCTGTCGGTAATCACCGGCTGAGGGTGATGCTCGACTGACAGATCAAAGAGAAGTACCTTTTAAAATATGGCGTGAATGACAGAATGTGAGAGATTAAGACACAGACAGACTAGAGGGACAGAGGGACAAAGAGACAGATGGAGGTGAATGCAGGGATTTCAATGATTAGCCCTTGGCCCTAAAATGTGCCCGAAACTGTGCCCGACACAGCTGGGCCGTGCTTTCTAGGATTCTGTGGGGTGGGTGGGGCGGCCGAGGACAGGGGTGTTGGGGGGTGGCCTGGAGGTGGGGGGTGGGCCTGGTGGCCTCCAGGGACGGACGTGCCTGCAGATGAGCTATGGCAGGAAGGAAGGACGGCCTTTGCACACCAGATGTTCCCCGGACCCTGAAGATCAAGGAATAATGGAGGAGATTATGATGGGAGAGGGAGGTTTCTTTCTTTCTTTTTTTTAAAAAGATCTTATCTATCTATTATCTATCTATCTATCTATCTATCTATCTATCTATCTATCTATCTATCTATCATCTATCTATCATCTATTTATAGAGCAGGGGGAGGGGCAGAGGGAGAGAGAGAATCTCACACAGACTCCCTGCTAAGTGCAGAGCCCCACGTGGGGCTCCGTCCCATGACCCTGAGACCATGACCTGAGCCAACATCAAGAGTCAGATGCTTAACCAACCGAGCCACGCAGGCGCCCCCGGAGGGAGGTTTCTGCGTGGGCGCTCCTGATATCAGGGCGCAGGCTGGGCGCTGACAAGCCTCGAGCGTGGCGGCAGAGTTAGGAGATGCGGGGGGAGAGGGGGTGGTGATGAGGAAGGAGGCATCAAGTGACCGAGCTGCCGATGGCACGTGGTGAGGAGGCTGAGCCGCGAGGTGCCCGAGGGGGAGGCCACAGTCCCGCGGCCCCCGGTGCCCAGAGAGACAGGAAGGAGAGGGAGTGCGAAGCACCGCTGTGGGGCATGGGCCACGGGTGCAGCTTGCCCCCTGGAAGGTGCTGGAAGACCCTGCCACGCCAGGAGCCGGGCATCATGACGTTTGTCCCAGAGGGGCCGTCCAGTGGGTGAGGGACGGAAGGGATGGATGCTCCACGCGGCTCAGCAGGAGGTTCTTCCAAGAATCCCCTGTCGTCGTGTGGCTGGGGGCTTCCTCCCAGTCCCGGGGCGCCCGCCCACAAGGGCCGCTGTCCCACGGCTCCTTTGTTCGGGGTCTCGTTAGCGCCTTGATGCTGTGTCATGGTGCCGGTTAAAGCAGAAAGCAGATTTTACCGGGCCTAGCTCTGTTGCTGTTGTGGTTTTCCTAAAGCAAAATTACTATCTAGTGAAGTCACTTTCTCAGATTTTATTGTTTCTAGTGCCAATTTTAAATTTGCACAGAAATCCCCCAATCACTTCGAGTTAAAATAACAAGAAAGCCCAAACAACCAGACCATTATTTGTGGGAATTCTCCCTGTCCTTGTCTTGGTACGATTCCTGTTTTTATGTTACTGTTGAGGGGTCACATGTTGGGCCTTAGGGTGTGAGGGTCCCAGACAGGGCAGGGCCCCCCCCGTAGCATGCACCCTGCCCCTGAAGCAAGTCACACTGGGTCACTCAGGAGGTGGGGGAGGGGGAGGAAGGGGGAGAGAAAGACAGAGACACAGGGAAAGAGAGACGGAAAGAGACCGAGGGAGGGTGGCAGGGAGAGAGGGGGCAGGGGAGGGAAGAGAAAGAGACAGACACAGAGAAGGAGGGAAGGGGGAAGGGGGGGGAGCGTCAGCAGTGGGAAGGAAAGCTTTAAAGGAGCTGGGGCCAGACCTGAGGCTTGGGCCCCCAGCCGCACAGAGCTTCTTCTGTGCCCTGAGCCAATCCCCTGCACCTTCTGGATCCTGTTTTCTTTCCTTCACGTATAATAAGGAGGAGCTGAATCCAGCGCATCTGATTCAGTTCCAGCCCTCGTTTCTGTAAATGCCGAAAAGGAAGGGTTCCTGCCATAGACTGAAGTTTCCAGCTCTGTTTTCGCTCCTCACGGGAGCACTTCCAGCTCCCCTTAGAAGTATTGTGAAATTCTAAAGAAAAAATCACCCCATACATCACTAAATTTAAAAGGTAGGGTTTGAAAAAGAGAGAACGATAAACTAACGTTGAGCTCTAATTCAGGATACGCATGTTAAAGCATTTAGGAGCAAAGCGTGCTGACGTCTGGAACTTATTCTGAAATAGATAAAAGTTAAAACAAGTGGACACACCGCTAGAGAGGGGAAAGGTGGATCAGTGTGCGAGAAATTAGGACCGGCTGACCCTGGGCGATGAGTATAGGAGTGTCCACCGCACAACGCCGTCCATTTTTCTGGGGTCTGAGGACTTTCACGGTAAGACGTTGGGGGATGAGTCGTGTCTACAGCGACCTCTGTGTGGGTGGGAGGAGAGGCTGGTGCACGGGGACTGGACGTGCACCCCAAAGCGGAGGGATAGGGCACCCCGCGGCTCCCAGCCCTGGGCACCCTGGCTCCGAGGCTGCTGTCTGTCCAGGATTCAGGGGAGCTTCTAGCAGATGAGTCCAGGAAGGTGTCCTGGTCCTGTGTGCAGGTGTGTGTCCTCTCTTTCTCCTCGCGCCTGGCGGGGACCCAGCCACGGTGCAGACAGCATCCGACTCTGACACCATCCTCCCTTCGGGGAGGCGATCGGCCCGAGGGTGCCCAGCTTTGAACACAGCCCCCGTCCCCAGAGCCCGGGGCGGAGCCGAAAGGAGGGTGACCGGGCACAGCCGAGAGGCTTCGAAGTCGCGGTGACTGTCCCGCAGACGGGCAGGGGTGAGGAGGGGCAGGCGCTTCCGTCTGGGTCCAGCCCAGCCATGCCTTCTTCCCCGGAGCTCCGGGTTCACGGTCGAGCTTTCAGAGAGCTCTCAGTGCCCAGTGCACTGGAAGGTTCTGAGAAAGAGCTGGAGGGAGGGAAAGGTCACTATTATGTGGGGCTGGGGTTCGTTTGCCGTTTCAAACAGACCTGGCTGGTCCGGCGGCAGGCTCAGCAGACAAAGCGCTGTGTGACCTGACCAGCACTGCAGGGGTGGGGCTGGCGGGGGGGCAGGGGCCACTGTGTGCAGGGACGGGACCGCTGGCCATGCGAGCCAGACCTCTGCACACTGCCGCCTTCAACCCTGCAGCAGCGTCCCTTCGGCTGGAGGTCCCGGGTCCCCGTGCGTGCAGGCGTGGCTCATTCCGAGGCCCGTCTCCTCGGTTTGCAGACGGCTGCCTTCTCCCCGTGTCCTCCCGTGGTCTGTTTGTGTCCTCACCTGCTTTTCCTAGGAGGATGCCAGTCATCCTGGACTCAGGCCAGCCCATGTGAACTCAGTTTACCTTAGTTGCCTCTTTGAAGGCCATACCTCCAAATGCAGTCACTGTCTGAGGTGCTGGGGCAAGGACATCAGCCTATGAACTTGGGGGGGACACAGTGTAGCCCACGGCAGTCCCCAGACCATCCTCACCATTGCTAACACACCGCAAACACGACCCGGGGGTGGGGGATCGGCTGGTCTCGGGCGCTGCACCACGACACAGTCCAAGAACACAGGCTCACAGACCCCCAGGGCCTCCGAGATGCTGTGTTTCAATCGGCTCCATCGCGGATGCAGGGACGCCCGTGTGGACAGGGCTGAGGGCAGCACCGAATGCTCTCGGGGACGGGGAGCATCGGCGGGCGCCTGTCTCCCTACTGCTGGGTGCAGACTGACGCAGGAGCTCAGGAGGGCACCGGGTAGCCGCTTACAGAGGCACACCTCCTCTTACCGTCACATCCAGCCCGCACACTCCTGGTGTTTGCCCAGGGGAGAAAAATTCTACCAAATAGTAAGATGTCCCAGGAGGTTTCAAAAATTAGCCAGTTTGGAATAGCTAAAGATAAAACTCATGATTGCTGTTTATCTTTTTCCCCCTGTATACACGCATTCTTTTCTTAGTTATTGCATTGTTTTTATTTTTTTATTTTTATTTTTTATTTTTTAAAGATTTTATTTATTTGACAGAGAGAGACACAGCGAGAGAGGGAACACAAGCAGGGGGAGTGGGAGAGGGAGAAGCAGGCTTCCCGCGGAGCGGGGAGCCCGATGCGGGGCTCGATCCCAGGACCCTGGGATCGTGACCCGAGCCGAAGGCAGACGCTTAACGACTGAGCCACCCAGGCACCCCAGTTACCGCATTGTTTTTAAAGGGATTTTGCACATATTTAGAACCTGCTCATTATCAGTGTTACAAATGAAAAACATTTTGTAATAAGCAGTGTTTGCCTCTAAAAATGAAACGTCCAGTCCACGAGGACACACACAACACGACACATCGGCGAACTGCATTGTCTCGTCTTAGGACTAAGCCTATGTTATTGGTGGGTAGCACAAACAACACTTGGGAGTCCCACAACAAGAGTCCCCCTGTAGGCCGCAGGCAGGCAGGTCTCGGGGGCGTGGGCGGCAAGGGGGAAGGTCCAGAGGTGTGCAGAGTCCACGGTGGCTCATCCACACGTAGCCACGCAAGAGTCTGCTGTCGAGATGTCGGCCCTCGTGCTGCTGCCGACGATCCGGTTCCTGTGGGCATGTTACTCACGGATGCCGTTGGGGAGGGCTGCACAGCTCAGTGTCCCACCTGGGGAGGTGACCCGTGTGGGAATGTCACGCATCGAAATCCCATCAGCGGGAAAGTGGGGTGTAAGTTGTTGGGACCCCATCTGAAGGAGCAGAAACCGGGGCTCCCCTGCCTTCCAAAGACCCAATCTCCCTCCAGGCTGTGTTTATGGAACGAAGAGCTGAATAAAGAGAATGTGGAAGCAGGTGCGTCCATTCTGGCGGATCTAGAGAAGCAGGTGGTGGTCTCTGACCTCAGAAGCGGCAAGCTCTCAGGCCCTTGCCTTGGGCATCTTCTCGGTCGGCGTCGGGTTAGCTGCCCCAGGCTTCTTCGGGCAGAAGGATGCTCATCCATGTGAAAGTTCTGTTTCTGCGGGCTTTTCTAGCACAGTATTAAGATTACCTCAAATACCCCCATTGCTCTGAGATGTGTTCTCCAAATGTGGGTGCAGTTCCTGGATTTCTTATGAGTTCGTAGAACATTTGAGCATCTCTGAAAACAATCCCAGAGAGCAAGCATCTGAGAGGCGTGGGGATTGGGGCATTTTGTTGCTGACACTTCCCCGCCTTAACGATCCGTGTGGCCTGGACCGGCCACTTGATCTCTCGGGCACTCAGGGGTGATTCTCTACCGGCAGGTGATGGCATCAGACTCTGATTCCTGAGATCCTTTCGGGGTCAGAGATTCAGGGGCTCTGCAGTGAAGCAGAGAGAGGTAACGAGGCATCGGAAGAAAACATCTGAAGCCGAAGACAGGTCAGGAGGACGGCTGTTTGTGTTAGAAACGGGGAAGGAGGAAAGAGCGGAGCTGCCGCCGGTCCTCCCAGCCGAGGCGAGGGTTTCCTGAGCCCCAGAGGCACTATGCAGAGTACCCTGCGGGAAACAGACTTTATCTGAAATCTGGTGCTTTATCTTATAACAGGAATGGTATATTCTATGGCATAATGTATCCAGGTTTTTAAAATATAAAATAAAGTTTCCCCTAAGATGTTTCAGAAAGCTTACCGTTATGGCACCGAGCGCCCTACGCCCTGTTACCGACCACTATGGTTTGAGGGTTTTGTAGTTTCCTGCTGAAGAGAAGTACAGCTTGAAGAGAAATGATGTGTTCCCGTCCCCCTTCCTTTGGGGTTTACCAATGGCTGGTGTTTGGAAACACTGTTATAAATTGGTAATCGAGGCCAAATACTGGAGCAACTGTTACCAGGTGAACGCTTTGTGCAGTTTTGTCTGTGAGTTTATGTGTAATGAGATTCTTGGAAGATGTATAATCACGAGGAAATCTATTGATCCTCAATCTCTCAGCATTGCCAGTGGCCTCAGGGAATCTTATTAAGTTGGCTTGTATTTTTTTTTTTTTTAATGCTGCCAGAGGCAACGATTGTTTTTGCACACAGAACTTGGAAGTGTCTTTTACTAGATGACAATATCAGAAACCAGGATTCTCTGGGGCTCCTTCGATTTTCTTCATAAACCCCTGTCACCTGGGCTCCCACGTGTTATCTGGGCCACGGCCCCAGCTCTCCCCTTTGCCGGAAGACCCAGGGCCTTGGAGTCCTGCCAGGGGTTCCTCCCGCACAAGGCACCCCTCTGTCCCCTTGTGCAGAGACAGAAGTGACGATGGGCCAGGTCCTCTTTGGCATAGGCCCCAGGTCAGAGACGAGGGAGCTTCTTGGCTACTGAGCACACTGCAGGAAAAATCAATTAGTGCTTGTAATAAAAGGCTACTTCCTTTTGTTTGCCTTTTTTATAAAGCAAATTAAGTGTTTTAGTCATCATAAATTTAAATTAAGAATAGGGATCCAAGATCAAGCAAAAATTAATAAAAATATACGGTAGTTATATAATACGATCAGATAAAAGGAAAAGGTCAAGTGTACAAAATGAGAAATGGAGGCAGACGGAAGTATGGGAGCTCAGACAGGGGGACAAGCAGAGGCAAAGAAGCATCCGAGCTGACGGGCTTACAGATACCTCCTCGCCCTCAGACGCTCCGTCAGTGGGGCCCATAACAGCCCGTCACCCCATCTTCTGTCTTCTGGGATGCTGGCAACAGGGACTTTTAAGGTCAGGCTGCTTTTTCACAATTCGAGACGTCCCTGTTGGCACCTGCCCCCTGTCTTGGAAGGCGGGTTCAGTCCATCAGCGGAGTTTCCACCGCTGCCTTAGGGGGTCGGGGGAAGAACGAGCAGAAAAGCTACAGAGCTAGGAGTCAGTAACGTCTGGGGCATCAGCCGAGGGTAAGCGATGACTCCGGAGCACGTTCTGCAGGTGAAAGACTCACATTATTACGGAAATACAGATTTGAAGAGAGAAAAACATACAAGCATGTGGATGCTCACATTCGGGGTGTACGTGGGGAACGGTGAGCCTCGCTACAGCATCAGGCCAGCCGGGTCTCCTGGAGCGCGATCCTCTGAGGCTGCCCCCTCATGGCCATGCCGTGCTGGGGGTCCCCGCGCCGCAGTCCCTCCAGCTCACAGGGCCCCGGGTCAAGGCAAAGCTTCAGACCTTTCTGCAGCTCACCCCCAGGCGGCGGTGGAGGGTTTCATGTCAGAGGCCCCCAGACCTCGTACCTAGTTCACGTTGCTTCTGTGGTGCCTTGGATGTGCTTGGCGAACAGCAACAAATGTCTCCTTTGCAGGCTCAAATTCTTCCCTTTACGGTCCTTCTGGCAAATGGCTTTTCCCATGCACACCCCAGCACGATTTCACCCTGAAATCCTGCAGCAATCGGTCTCACCTCTAGACAGTGACGCGCACCAGCCCCTTCTCTAGAGCGGCAGATTCCTGGGGCCAAGGAGCCCAGCTTGTGGGGTCAGGGAGCACGGACTTGCATCTCTGCTCAGACATTCGTTAGCTGGTGGCCTTGGGCTGATAGCATGGGCTCAGCCTTTCCATCCACGAAGCAGGATTATCCTGCCTACCTTTGAGACAGCAACTGGGCACCCGGCCTGGCAACTTCCTTCCCCACCTCCACCCCTGCCCGCATCACTTCCCTGCCCGCTCTGCTTATGCGCCCTTCTGGGGTTCTAGCTGCAGCTATTATAACCAGGGCACATCTTTGGGACGGGCCCCACGGGGGAGGGTCCCCTGGCAGTGTTCCTAGAGAAGGAGGCCTCTCCGCCCCTCACTTAGGATCTGTCTTTGGCTGACTCTAGGCTGGAACTGAAGGGGAAGGAGACCCCAGGAAGGTAGTCTGGCTCTTCCTCAGAGGTGTGGATGGGGCGTGGGGAGGTCCGGAAGCAGCCATCTGGCCCAGGGCTGATGGGGCCAGTGAGATCATGCAAGGTGCTGACGTCCTTTGGTTATAACGTGCCTGAGACCCAGGCTCTTCAAATGCATCCGTGTGTGTAGAATCCTTATCACACTTTGTACGTACACACACACACACACACACACACAGAGTGTTATTTTCTATCCAAGTTAACATATGTACTTGTGTGACAAATACAAAAGGAGAAAGTTCTGAAAATCAGGTCTGCAACTCTGTGACACAGGACATTTAAAAGAGAAAACATTGTTCAGGACGTGCACAATTAAACCATAAAATATTACGATAAAAATGCGGTTAAGCACCGACCATACTTAGGAAAATAAAACAGAAAGCGCTGGGCTGCATCAGCAGGGACTAAGAAGGATCCACATTTTGCTGATTTCTCTGCAAGCCCAGGGACAGATTCCCCGGCATTCTGATACACGCTCGTCCTTTGTGTCCGGAGAAGGGGACAGTCAGGGCTGCACAGGTGTGAGCACCACCAGGTGTGCGGGGAGAACGGGCCTCGACGCCAGTGGCTGGCGTGTCCCGAGACCCCACCCGGAGGGGACAGGTTGTAGCAGGCGCGGTTCTGATTCTTCTGAGGCTTCAACTCAGCTTCTGCCATGGAAGCCCTATCAGCTATCAGCGGAGAAGAGCCTGTGTTTTGTTTTTAAAAATGCATTAGTAGGAGCACAATCTGTTATTCTCTCAAGTGTCCCGTACGTACCCATCGCGACGCAGTGGAGGGCGAGCGGCTGTTGCGAGCGCAGGGCGCCAGCTCCCAGGGCTGAGCCTCGCCCCCCCGCATGTCCTTGAGCCCTCGGTCCCGGCAGAGTGCGGTCAGCCTGCTTACCCCGTCTCAGCCCCGGGAGTTCTTGCTCCACACGTGAGTCCGCCGTGTCTCTTTGCTGGCTGCTTCATGTGCAAAGCATGTCAAGTTCCTAGGTCACTCTTTTTAAGATGGATTACTGTCTAGTTCTTAAAGAGTTGGCCCTCCCTACCGTTCAGACGTGTCCCAGTCCCCTTTGCAGCTGGGAGGCAGGGCCACTGCGCGCTGGAGGCTCCCCTCCCGACCAGGCAGGTGCAAAGGGCCCAGGGAAGGGTCTGCCGATGGGGGTTTGTGAAGGACCAGGATTGAATGGGAAAGCCTAGGAGGTGGGGAGGGCCCCCTGGGGAAGCTCGCTTTCCCCACGACCTGGCTAGCATCTGGGCATCGGGGAATTTAGGGCTTCAAGCCCAGACCCTGGGCACTTCCCAAAGGTTTGCTTGAATCTCTGGGGCTTAGAGAGAGCCAGTGCTTTTGGATTTGCTTCCTATCAGCCTTGGAAATAATAACAGCTGTTAAAGCATGCCAGAGGCCAGGAGCCACAGAATGAAGAGTGGTTGACAGCCCCTGGACTAAATCGCCCTGTCAGACGGATGTGAATCCTACCTGAGTCCATGTGAAGATTAGACCCTGATCTCGTGGCTTTTCTGCATGGACGGTTGGGATGGGCCTGGGTTTTTCCACACCATTTATTCTTCCCCACGATAGTTTTGGGGTTGGACTTGGCTTTTGGAATTGAGTTGTCAAGGATGAGGACAAAGGTGGGTGCCGTTGTAATCGGCATGTGTGTGAGAGGCGGGACAGAGGTTGTGCGGGGTTTTCTCTGGTATTTCAGGCAGTTCACGGGGTCCTGTTAGTGTCCCCTCTGTGTCTTTCTCATCTCTGAACAAGGAGCTCTCAAAGTTTAGTTTCCACTAAAGACTGCGAAGTCCTTAATGTTGTCAGACAATATTTTCATCAGAGTATTCTCAAGGTCCTAGAAATTTTGTACTTATCTTTACATAATCTGAGATTTTCAATCTAATATAATGAGAAGTCTCAGATACCTTCAATTTCTGTTGATATTCACAAAAATATTTTTAATATTGGGTTTCTAAAAAACAGATAAATCTGTACAATCAGCAAAAACAATATATTTTATTTGAAATATCCGTTAGAGATTTCCCTCTCATTTATGTCCCCTCTGGACGGTGTCCCCATCTTGGGGACAATCCCTTGGCTTTTTTTCTTCTCCTTTTTTTTCACTACTTCTATGGATTTATCCCATTTTTGGAAGCAGGGAGGGCAAAGAGATGGTAGATTTTACTAGGCTAAGATGGACCCTCAGAAGTTTAATGTCTTGGAAGATGAAGGGAAGGTGATTTACTTTTGGTGTCTCACGCTTAGAATGGGCGCAAAAGATACATTGTTGATTTGAACAGAAGACCCCATCTGAGATTTCTAGAACTTACTCTCAAGCCCTCATGATGTTGTGAGGGCAGTAAAAGGGAGTCTGTGTGTTCCTAAATATAACGTTAATTGAAAGAGGCGTCCACAGTCGATCACATGAATGATTTTTAAACTAGTAGTCCAAAGGACAACTATTGTGCTTTATAATTTCTTAGTTTAATTGGCAAATATCATATAAAATAAAGGAACACTTTAGGGTTGGAGAAAGATTGTTAGCTGTCTTTATAGGATGAAATAAAGCAAATAACTAGCAATTTGGGGTTGAGGAAAGGTTTGGAGAGAGGAGGCAACATTTTAGAGCAGTAAAATCACCCTTGTAAACATGTTTACCTGTCAAAAATACACGAAATCAGATACTTAACTTGAGAAATAGAAATCATGTTTTCATTCTTTTAAAAGCCTGTTGATGTAACTTGCTTGCAACTTGCTTGCTTCTGCCCAACTGATGTTCTTCGCCTGACTTCTTTGTAGAGCTCAGCTCTTGAATAGCTTAGCATCACCTGGGAGGGGCATTTCTCCATCTTCTTCTGCCTTTTGATATTTCTACTATAAGTGTTATGGTTTCTTCTTGATAAATATCATTATTTAGAAATAAAGTCAAAACAGATTTTGCGTAGTTTTCTTTTTTCAAACAAAAATATTAAGCGTTCATCTAAAAGTTGAGCGATGTCATTAATTGTAACTGCGTGGCCTGACTGGGAATTCCTCTTCATGTGTCATTAATCACTGAGCATCTGATGTTAGGGCTATGCAGAGCATGATGTACCAATAGTCTGGAATCCTGAAAATACATCAAAATAAAATTGTTAAAAATTTAAGGAAAATTGTGAGGTTTTAGAGTCCCTTAGCATTGAGGTTTTGATGGCTGCAACGTAACCATGGCATTTGCCCTCAGACTGGTTTTTTTCTGCCAATAAGTGTTCCGAAATGGAGGAACTGGCTACTTTCTCTCCTCATCAATACCCAGTTGAGATGATGGAAAAAAAAGACTTCCTCAAATGAAGAAAACCATGACAGCGCGCTAGGAAATAAGACAGAAGATCTTCAGCAGGCAAGAAACGGTGAGGGGTTCCTGCAAGAGGGAAAGCATTTGGGATCAGGCGCGGGGACCTGCGGCTCACGGCCATGCAGGAGGGTAGCACAGGCCTTCCCAGGCGATCCTCAGAGAAGTTTCAAGGTGGGGATTGAATATCGAATAACGAGGTGATTAGTTTAGAACTGCTTAGCACAGCTGGTCCATAGCCGCTCTCCTCAGCTGGGGCTGGCCCACCACTGTCTGGAGAAAGCAGACCCCGAGCCTGGGAAGGCCCAGAGACAGAGAGCAGCCCTTACAGTTAGCCCAGTCCCTGCGGAAGATAGAGAAGAGACGAGATTAAAAAAAGATAAGCAGCTCCTTCCAAGACAGAAATACAGGGAACCATCATAACCCAGAGTCACCTGGGGCTTAGGACGGCCACTGAGGATTCCCGGGGAGCTACCTTTCCATTGTCCGTCAGCAGGGCTCACCTGCCGGGATTCACAGTGAGCAGCCAGGCGCCCTGGAGGAGCAGAAACAAAACAACCACACAAGGCACACAGACCAGCTGTCTGCACTAGACCGCACAAGCCTTCCTGCAACACATGCAAACACCCCAAGGGTCACCAGCCAGCCCAAGAATTCAAGAGCTTGACAAAAAGCAGTCATGACCATCAAGCAGAACAGCCCACTGTTTTGGAGTGGAGGAAGCAGAGACACTTCACGAACAGAAAAGAACGTAAAACTTTCTAATTAATGTTTAGTGAGCAATGAGAGGATAACTCACCCCTAAAACATGAATAGTTGCTTTGAGAGAGGAGCTGTAGGACAACAAAAAAGAGGTCTTATTAAATACGATTGTTGAAATGAAAGAGGTCTGGATGGATTCAGCCAATGAGCCAACTGTGATCTGGAAAGGAATGTTAAGATTTCAGTTCATCAAACAACAGTAGGGAAACTAAGAGCTATGTTTTTTTTTTTTTTTTTTTTTTTTTTTAAGATTTTATTTATTTATTTGACAGAGAGAGACAGCGAGAGAGGGAACACAAGCAGGGGGAGTGGGAGAGGGAGAAGCAGGCTCCTGGCTGAGCAGGGAGCCCGATGCGGGACTCGATCCCAGGACCCCGGGACCATGACCTGAGCCGAAGGCAGACGCTTAACCGACTGAGCCACCCAGGCGCCCGTAAGAGCTATGTTTTGAGGGGTGGGAAATAGATTCAGGACTTGAGAGAAGAGAGCGAAGTTCAGGGAAGGAAAGGGTAGGTCAAAGAGAGATAAGGGGAAAGATGTCCTTGAGCTGGAAGAGATTTCAGTTTTCAGCTGGGAACAGCTAAGAAGAATAGTTTACGAACAACGAGCCATCCTGGATGCATGACTTGTGGTTTGGAAGAGCGAGGGTGCAGAGATAAGCCTGAACGCTTATGGAGTGCTCTGAGTACACACACTGTCACCTAGGACATGACAAGGATGACAGCAACCTAGAGGTCTTACTTTTAGGGGATATTGGAAGAAAGCAAGACAGTGGCTTCTCAGTTTTCTTATTCATCCAACAAATATTTATTCAGTGTTCTCTGTGTGCCAGGTGTCTGGAAAGACAGCTCAGACCGACAATGCACAGATGGACAAGTAAAATACATCGACTATTAGATGGCGTTCAAGGCTTAAGAGGTGTTGCCTGGGGAGAGAGATGGCAGTGCAGGTAAGTGACTGGGCAGAGCCTCCCTCAGAAGCTACTTTCAAGTAAAGATCCCAAAGGATCTTTGGAAGGAAGTAGGCACGCGGCTTCTGGAGGACGAACATTCTTGGCAGAGACATCAGTAAGCCAAGAGGTCACCAAGCAGGAGCTTGTCTATCCAGCTCTGCGGCAAATGATTTTGAACTGAGAATTCCAGGCTGAGCTAATACCCAGAATAAAAATAAGAACACTCTTTTACACATGCCAACGCTGGGGGAGTTTTCCATCCTCACACGTGTATGTAAAAAGTTACGCAGTGCATCTGTGTATACACTTGAGCAACATAAAACAGTGCAGGAAAGAACATGACCTGGAATATAGGAATAGTGATGGCTTAACTTGGCTCAGGAGGAGGTGAAAGACGGTCTCAGAAACAAAAGCAAAAAAACAGCCAAACAACTAAGAACATAAATTAATTTAATGTTAGTCCCCCAAATGTTTGATGGGTGGGTCATTCCCTGGCAATGTTACGTGATGTATGATGTGATTCATGATGTACGATATGATGCATGATATGTGTATGACGTATGTATGATGTGATGCATGATGTAAACATGTGATGTATGAGGCACACATGGTGTGATGCATGGTGTGTATGATGCACACACGTGACGTATGACGTATGTATGATGTATGGTCTGATGTGTGGTGTATGTATGTTATGTGATGTATGCATGGTGTATGCATGTGATGTATGATGTCTGTATGATATATGAATGATGAATGGTGTGATGTGTGGTGTAGGTATGGTGTAATGCATGATATATGCATGATGTGTTGGATGCTACATGCATGATGTATGATGTGACGTATGATGTATGCATGTGATGTATGATGCATGTATCATGTGATGCAAGGTGCATGCATGATGTGGTGTATGATGTATTGTGATGTATGAAGCAATGCATGATTTTTGCATGATGTGTGATGTGATATATGGTGTATGTATGATGTGGTTTATGATGTATGCATGTAATGTATGATGGATGTATGGTGTGATGCCTGGTGCATTATGATGTACAATGTGATGTGATGTATTTATGATGTATGGTGTGATGCATGATTGATGTAGGATATTTGTATGATGTATACATGTGATATATGATGCATTCACATGATGTATGATGTGATGAATGATGACATTTCTGGCTCAAGAGTTTGACTGCACCATTCATTTCTGCAGTGGCAATATTTCTATAATCCTAATATTATAAATGCTGTATTTTAGTTTTAAGACAGCCCTTTAGATAAAGTGCGGATGATTTATTGAGGGTTACAGAGTAGAATGTAATTGTTATACAGTAATATAAACCTAATTTGACATCAAAAGTGTGATTCAGTTGACATTGCCTAAAGCAATGTAGTTAAATGTGTAGTTTAAAAAATTATAATAGAGAGCACTGGAGAAATGGAAGACAAAAATGTGTACTTTTTAAAAACCACATGAATGCATTATTTTCATAATTAAATAAAAATGAATTAATAT
>NC_138371.1:173891947-173902535 GCF_054177405.1 Leptonychotes weddellii | reverse complement strand
AACTTTGCAATGTTTTGTGGAACGGAGTTGCTGATAAATCTTAAAAGAGGTAAAAGAAAATAGAAAAAATAAAACGTATAGTTGGAAATTTTTTTTCTTATTGGAAAAATGTCATTAGGAAGGCAGGACTAATCTATTACATCATCGAATAGTCATAATTTCTAAAATTCTTGGGAATTACATTGTAAGAGACTTCAAAGTAATTTCTGTAAAAACATGCCAACGCTGGGGGAGTTTTCCATCCTCACATGTGTACGTAAAAACTTACCCAGATACACTTGAGCGACATAAAACAGTGAAGGAAAGAATAAAATCGGCATTTTATCAGATTAGCCCCTCCACTGAAATGAGGGCAGTAAGATAACTAATAGCTCTGATGAAAGACTAACTGTCAATTTGTGGGTGATGTGCACAGAGAATGTCAAAATCGGTCTTAATTAGTGAGACATTCTTGGGTTTGTCAGTGTGGAAGAGACAGCTGTGGCCGATTTACATCAGGTTATAAACACCTGTTTGCTGAACACACCCATGCAATGGGTCCCGGAACCAAGTTGATACCCATGCAATGGGTCCCGGGACCAAGGGTGGAGCCAGGGACACAAATGGAAACTCTGACAGGGTTGCAGCACAATGTGAGGAGGAAGAGCCAAGGCTCGACATGCACAGTGTCACGTCCAGGTAGTGCCCGGAGCAGAACATGACTTAGAGATCAAAATGCTAAGTGCCTAATGACGTTTAATTGTAGGGTGGTTATGAAAATTCACGGTGGTTTGCAAAAGCAGAGATACGACTGCTGAAGCTTCAAAATATCAACAGGATCTTTTCACAACATCCCGCACCCTGACCCCGAGTCATCAGCTGTTTTGATGGCAGAAATTAATTGGCAACACCACCTGGGACACGATAGTCATGCCTATATCGCATTTACAACGGATTTTCCCAAGGTTCCCACTTAAAAACACTCTGTGCTCTAGTAATTATTCCTGTCAACATAAAAACACCAGAGCAGCAGAAATGGCGTCTTGATGGCATGCTCCCATTGATTTGTCTTGGGAACTTTTATTTCGTGGAACTTTGTAAATATGGCAAGTCATTGCATGATAATACCGTCAGGGACTTCTACCCAGGAAACTTTGGACAGGTGTCCTCGACTGTTATCTGGGAAGCAATGAGTGCTTTGCTTCTCTATGTGTCCATTTTTTATGTCTTATGCCTTTTCAAGGAAATGGAAGATGGGATTTGAAAGACATCTCTCAGGTAGAATAAGCAGATCTTGAAAACTTATTAAAAGTGTTTGTTTTAGGAGAGAGAAGAATCTGGGTTGACAGCAAAGCTCTCATATTTGGTATCTTGGGTGTATGATGATGGTATTTTTAGCCAGGCTTGAGAATACAAAAGTTAAAATGAATTTTTGATAAGGAGTGGAGAGAAAGTCCCATGTGGACATGAAAAGTGAGAGCCTGAGGCTATCAGGGCACGTATGTGGCTGAAGGGACCCATGCAGATTCAGTGTGGAGATCCAGGGAGAACACGAATTAAGGACCAAGACAGCTGTGCTGTTACTGCTCATGTCAACAGTAGCTCAATCGTGGTGGATGTAATCCCCTGGGGAAAGAAATGCCCAAGACTGAGGGGGACTACGCGCCATCGTCCAGAAACCATGGGGTCAGGCACTGGCAAGAGAGCCAAAAGAGAAAGGAAAAAAGTGTAGTATGAAAGGGATCGAAGAAAGGCTTGCGCCACGTAAGTAGGAGGCTAAGATTCAAGAAGAGGAAATGTGCTTGCGGAAGGCTGAGAAGCCCAGCCAGTGTGAGATACTGGGGAGGAAGAGCACACACCAGCCCAATCTTTCACACTCTGTAACATGGCGGCCATTGCACTCCTCCTTGGCTCCTATCAACTCTAAGGTTCTCTGGATAAACACGACTCCTAATCTGTCCTGTTAAATGTAGAGCAATCGTGGGATTAGATGAATGCTTTTTCCTCCCAAAGTATAGATAATAGGCAACTTGACTATTGCCTTAATATGAAAGAAAACCCCTTAATATGAAAGAAAACCCATGTGAATTTTAGACTTGGTGGGGGATTAGTAGAAATTTTGTAGTGGCTGTGGTAGGCAGAATAATGGCCCCTCCAGATATCCACACCCTAATCCTTGGACCCTGTGAGGGTACTACCTTGCATGGCAAAGGGACTTTGCGGGTATGATTAAGGTTAAGGACCTTGAGGTGGGAAGGTCATTCTGGATTATCCAGTGGGCCCAAGGTAGTTGCAGGATTCCTTAAGATCTGAGAAACTTCTCCATTGGCAGAGAACCAGGGAGATGGCAGGGTGAGAGGGGCCTGGCTTGCCAACACGCAGCTGCTCTGAAGATGGGTTTGGGGCTGTGAGCCAAGGAAGGGGGTGGCCTTGAGACACCGGAAAAGGCAAGCAAGCAGATGCCCCCCCAGAGCCTCCAGAAGGACCGCAGTCCTGCTCACACCTTGACTTGAGCCCAGGGAGACTCATTTTGAATGTCTGATCTCCAGAATAGTAACGAAATATGTTTGTATTGTTTAACAAATTACCAAGTCGATGGTAATTTGTTACAACACAATAGTAAATTAGTAAGTGGCTTTTTAAACACACAGTGTGGTGACATTTGTGTTCTTAGTTCATATTTGAATACATATGTGAAGGAACTGTATGTTTTTAAGCATAGAAGGACCTGCTTAATCACACACAACTATTTATATACAATAAAAAAAAAAATGTGGTCTCAGAGGTGGAAAAAAAAAGAAACCATTGCTAAATAAGAGGAATTCTTATTCTTTTTTCAAACAGACCTAACACTTTGCTCCCAAGGAGTGAAGAACAAAACCTGCCCTGCTTTGGGCCACCTGGGTCACACTCCGATCATGTGACGCTGAGAATATTCCGGTTCCTGAGCTAAAAATAAGTTGATGACACTGTGTTCCGTTAACGAGTACATGATCTTATCAGAGGACTCCGGGCTTTGATCTGGAGTTCATTCGCTTAAAATCTTCATAATTAGTCTTCCTTGGGAACTCTGCACTGCCTTTCTCCGTCCTTATTTGTTTCCTATTGAACGATCAGTAAGTACCATTTATTATTGCACATATGGTTGTTGTTTCTCAAAAAGAAACATTTTTTCCCCCTCTAAAGTCTTAAATGTAGTCATTCTTGTTCCTGTCTTATTTAAAACATTAACAATTCCCATCACTGTCAGAAAGAACTAGACCAGATTGTTTTCTTCACTGGGGTCAGACCAGTACTCTCTTTTCCAGACAGCTCCAACTTGCAAATGGGTTATGTCCCATAGTTCACGTTCAAGTCTGTTGTTTGGAATTTGGAACAGATTTCTCCAGACAAACAAGGTAATAAAAGATGATTTGGTCCCTGGGCCGCTTTTTGTGGTGTATTTGAATGGTCCCAATCGAAGTGCTAGGATCTGGGAACAGAGGCCATTCCCTGCAGAAGAGAGAAACAGGTGACTTCAGACGTCCAGACTCCAGAACTGTGGTATATAACTTTCTCTTGTCTATAAGGCACCCAGTCTGTGATATTTTGCGATAGCAGGCCAAACAGACTCAGACACCAACGTTCCAAGGACTTCTGTTGGATGGGATGTGTGTGGTCTCCGTAGTCTTTTTGTCAGCAAGCCTATGTGTTTATTGGGGGACAGCCTGGCCAAATGCCTGCCAGTTACACTATCTCTCGCTGAGTGTCCCCAGACTTCTGACCATGTGCTCACCTAATCATAGACTGCTAGGTTTTATACTACGTGGCTCTGTCAACTTGGCCACAGCTGACTGGGCCGAGGATGGACACCTGCCTCAAATGGGCCCTTGGTAGACTGGCTTAGAAGTACGAGAGAGCAGCCTCACAGAGGATTCACACTTGGGCTGCACCTATGTGCTGCTCTTCCTAGGACAGCCCAAATGTGCATCTTCTACCCCTAAATTAGTGTTGAGTGTCCTTTTCATACCCAGAGGTGTTCCGGTTCAGACGGTGGTCACCCTACCTACACTGCTGGGCATTTGGCTGAATTGTGAGGTTCATAAGGTTTGAAGGGCAGCACAGGGAGGGATGCTGGGGCAAGTGTGGAAAAGCTGCAGAGCCAAGTCTAGTGGGGACCCTCAAATATCCTCTTCTAAGGGATGGCCTCAAGCTAGATGAGTCTGCTCATTGATTCAACCAGTATCTGTTGATTCCATCACACTTGGCAGACACTGCCAAAATCAGAGGACCCTGCAGGGACTGGCTAGGTGTGGTCTGATGGCCAAGCAAGTAGCTGACCCACGCATGTGACTGGTGCCCTGGGAGCAGAAGCCATGTATTTTCAGGCAGCATGGAAGAGGGGTCCTTCCCCCAGACTTGTGGTATCAGGAAAGGCTTTCCAGGAGACAACATACACAATGAGCCCAGGAAGGAGAGGTGAGAGCAAAGCATGGGGCATAGGGGCAAGTGCCAGGCCGGAGGGGGTGAGCATGGCAAATGTGAAGGATGTGAGTGATGACCTGATCTGAGTGGTACCCACCAGGGGCACCAAGAGTGGGGTCCCTGGACCAGCAGCCCAAGCATCCTGGGCACATGTGAGAAGTGCACATTCTCATCCTTCCCCGGACTTCCCGAGTCAGAAACTCAGGAGCCAGGGCCCATTACCTGTGTTTCGGCAAGGATCCCGGGGACTCGGATGCCTGCTCGAGTGGGAGCACCCCTGCTGCAGCCTCCCATAGCCAATGCTGCTCCCACTGGAGCCACTTCTTTGGGGAACCCGAGGACCTCTGTGGTAGGTGCCTTCATAGGACACCCCTCTGCACAAGGTTCTTGCTCCCTGCGAAGTCCGACTCCCAGGCACTCCTGTCATGCTTCCCGACTCTGGAGCCTCCAGTGCATGACACTCATGGCTTCGGATTTGAGAACCTCCAATTTTTCTACCCTCTCTGAGACATCCCCTGGACTACAGTTGGCTGGATGACAGTGAAAATTCATCTTTACAGGCTTATAGCCTTAGCGGAAGGAGAGGGAGGGAAATGTGGTTCCATTTGGTCTGTACTACTGTCTCTTCCATGATGCTGACTCCTTGGCACTGAGACTGCTCTGGGTGGAGATAATCCACAGGATAGAGCAAGCCTGCGTCCCGTGGTGGAGGCACCGACGCTGGGATCACACTGCCTGGCTTCCAATCCCGACGTCAGTGCTTACTTGCCGCGCAGTTAAGGATGGGGCACTCAACCTCCTTCTGCTTCAGTTCCCTTCTCTATAAAATGGAGATGGTCTTTCCTACCATGTGGGATTATTGTGCATAATAAATGGATCCATAAATGTGAAGCCCTCGACACAGGGCCAGGTGTGGAATACAGCGTCCAGGAGTACTGGCGGTTGCTTTCAGCTCTGTGGTGTCTCTCCATATCAGAGGGTTATTGCCTCTTCCTCGAAGCACTGTCCCTGTGAGGCTCATAACATAAAAACACTGAGATTGTCTGCCTTTTCCTGACTTCTCGAGTGAAGACCTCCCCAGATCACTGAGATTGATCAGCAGCTCTGAGGACAGTTGCTGATGAGCTCATTTGCTCGAATACATAACGGCTGTCAGTGACTTGGCCCTCCCTGGCACATAGTGCTTATTTATTAAGGTCATGCCCCATTCCTTGGCTGCCCCTTTGATCAGTTTTTGACAAAAAGTCAAATAACTTTAGAAAAAGCTGCATGAAGGATTACAGGTTCTTCCCAGCCAGACCTCCCACAACTTCTACATAGAAAGTTGGTCAGTGGAATATGCAGCGTTTCCCAAACTTCTCTAATCTCCAAGCATTTTTTGTTCCATGGGGCCGCACCTCAGAAACACGGCTTTCGCGGGCGCAGGTGCTGGAGCAGGAAGCTGTGTGGGGAGGGGCTGCCCCCGTCATGCGAGTAACCATTCGTGGTCCTGAACCATCGCTTTGGGCTAGCACGGGGCTGGCTCCTAGAAATCCAGGAGAAGCTTCTGTAGACTCTTCCAAGGATTCTGCACACAGGAGGGTAAAGATAGTGCTGGGAGACAATGGAAGGATGAGGGAATGAGAAATAGCCAAGCCTACTGGAGAAGCAGATCCCTGAGAGGCTGGCAGGAAAAGAGAAATAAAGGGAGCCTTTTTGCAGTTGTTTTAGAACTTGTTACTGAGAAGGTCATCCCCATGCCCCACGACCAAAACTTAGAAGGATAAAAGGAGAGTCAGAAACTAATGCACCAGGTGGTTTAGGCAGAACAGGTGCTAGGTGGACAGATAACCTTGCCCGTGCTGTTGGTGTCCCTGAGTTAGGACAAAGTGCTCATGGCTTTTGTTAGTATTTTTTAACGTTAGGAAAAATTTGCAATTTAATGTAGGTTGAAGCATTTTTCCTTGTTGTAAAAGGTAAATAATGTTTTTCAAGCAGTGGGTAATTGTGAGAGGATGTGTCCCACCTCACCTCTCCTGGGCTTCAGACCAGGGACACCCTGCAACAATGTGGATGGGCCTCATCCAATCAGTTGAAGGCCTTAAGAGCAAAAAATGAGGTTTCCCCAGAAGAAGAAATTCTTTTTTTTTTTAAATGTGGAACGCTTCATGAATTTGCATGTCATCCTCAGTTTGGGGTGTATCATTCCAATTTTAGTATGTGCTGCCAAAGCAAGCACCCAGAAGAAGAAATTCTGCCACAAGACTACAGCATTAATCCCTGCCTGAGTTTCCAGCCTGCTGGCCTGTCCTTTGAATTTCAGATTTGCCAGCCCCTACAACCAAGTCAGAAAATTCCTTAAAATCTATAAATAAATCTATTATCTATCTATCTATCTATCTATCTATCTATCTATCTATCTATCTAATCTATCATCTATCACCTATCTATCATCTATCATCTATCTATTTATATCTGTCATCTATCTATCTAATATCTATCTACCTATCATCTATCTATCTAATCTATCTATCATCTATCTTTCTATCTCCTACTGGCTCTGTTTTTCTGGAGAATCGAACTGACACAATTATGGGCAAGGGTCAGCAGCCCCATGACACCTCAAGTCTGCTGCAAGCACAAGGGCTTGGGGATGTCCTCTAATATCGGCACTAAAGCAGGTCTCCTATTTCCTGCTCAAATCTTTGCTATCAACCAGCCGATTCCCTTGCTCAGAGAAACTACTCTAACTCCATGGCTACTCACTATTTTATAAGTTTCAGAGAATAAAATGCTGCTGGGATCTTAACCACTCCTGACTCTAAATTCAAGTCCATCATTGCAAGAGAAAAATGGCCTGGATCTGCAGAAGGGGCAAGTATCATGGTTCATAAGTTGAACACATCCCTTCCGTGGCCAGTCGCCGTGACCCAGGGTCTAGCCGTCCAGTGCAGCTGCAAGGAGCGCTTGCCTCCATGGTGGCCGCTCCTCTGTGGTCAGTCCCCTGTTGAGGTTCCCACTTGGAGATCAGATCACCGATTTATCCATCCTTGAGCCGAGGTGAGCGGCCCTGCTGATGCGGAGCGAGCTCACTCCACCCCGTTTTGGTGAGACGGTGGTCTCCCCGCTAAGTCAGGGTTTTAATCTGAAGTCGGCCCCGTCACAACAGCGCCTTGAAGAGATATTTCCCGTCAGCCTGCCATGCAGAGGGTGTTGTGCTGGGCCCTGCAGAAGACGCCCCATCAATCAGGCACACGGAGCTCTCACACAGTTCTCGTCCTGGTAGACACTGGAGCAAAGCGCTTCCGGTGCCAAGATGAAGCAGGCGTCCTTGCAGCTGAACTGAGTCAGAGCGTAGGCTCTGGAAGATCTGGTCGTCACAGTGAGGCTTGAAAAGTCATGTTTTGTTCGTTTGATATCTTGGAAATCACAGTGATACAAATGAGATTGTTTATGATATTTATGACTGCCTTGGGGAACGTGTGAGTTGAGTCGTGGATCATTAAAACGTATTTGTCACGTGTGGCCAGCACGAGCGCCTCTATCAGTCAGAAGCTGCTTGAGAGCGTGGCCACTTGGGTCAAGTTGACAGTTCTGTGAATCAGGCAGGGTCCAGCTTGTTGTCTCCTAAGCAGAGCCTCCAGGACCGGCGTGGAGCTGTGACTGGCTGCCTCTCATACTTTCAACCTATGTGCTGCAAGAGCTTCTCGGCGTTCGAGCTCGCTCTGTTAGACCGCGAGTTCTTGCCTTGTTTGAAGATTTCCTTGTTTGGCGGGGTGGGCAGGGCTCACTTGGTTAGGGAGGAGAAGCTGTGTTCTTCCTTTTTTAAAATTTTGTGGAGACCATGATATATGATATTGCTCAAAAATATTCCTAGGTAGATACACATACTTTGAAAGAAATCTAGAGATGATGTTTCTACTCAAGTGTTTTTCTGGGGGGTATGTGCTGTATGTTTGGTATGATAGGTCAGTATGGGGTGATGGGGGGGGGCACAAGTGGAGGTTCCTTAATTACTAAGTGAGTGGTATCTTTCTCCAAGTGTGAGTTTCTCGAAGCCAAGATTTTAATCAAATGTGTAGAATAGGATTCATTATTCTTCCTTCTATATGGCTCTTCTTATTGGCAAATACCTTCCGGCTGGTCTTTGTGTATATGTGTACATTGTGGTTGGAGGAAGTTGGCCAAGTGATGTCTAGAATCTGTATAATCATTTAAAATATCAAGTTCTCTGTCTGTGTGTCCTTGGTCAAAAGGAAGACCAGCCCCTGACGGCTGACCCATTCTGACGCTGACCTCAGCTCGCCTGTGACCGGGCAGCCCCCAGGCCACCAGCCACACGCGAGGAAGGCGGGCTCGTTCCCGAACGATTTCCAGCTGGCCCCGACCTCCCTCTCCGCAGGACGGACGCCTGACATTCGAAGACTCAGTCCTGGAACCATAAGACTGTTCCTAGCCCACAATAGATGACCAGTGATTGTCCCTCGCCTCGGGTAGGTCTTGTGAAATCACAAATGCTTATCCGTCATTGACGCCCGAGTGAGGGTCACTGTCGGACTTTTCCTTTCAACAAACAGAGAAGTCAAAGCGCCTGCTTCTGTGGAATTCAGGGTAGTCCCCGGGCGGGCAGATTCGGGGCTGCGAGGGGATCCGATGCCTCTGGAGGAGTAGCAGTGAAGGAAGGAGGTGTGCGCGAGATGAGGCGAGAGATCTGGGGAAAATCCAGCAATGCTCCGTGTCCCCGCCGAGTCGTCAGCCTCGCGGGCCACTAGCATGCTCCCAGGAAGCTCGCCCTACGGTTCCCCTTCCTCTGGCTTTTCGTGACCTTCTCCATGACCTTCTCCCAGGGCATCTCCTGCAGCTCTAGGGCGGCAGGGGCTGGGAGGGAGGTTAGCTCCGTGGGGGAGACAGGTCTTCCGGGCTTCTCCTTCCATCGGTGCAGCTGCAGACTGGTTTCGAGCATTTCTTGTGCTTCACTTTACGGTGCCACAAATAAAATGTATCCCGCATTGGTGTAGACAGATTCCGGAGTCATTCATGGATTCCTAGAAAGTAGCGGGCCGCCTGTGCATGCAATGAAGCCAAGTAAATGCAAAGGTAATGCAGACGGGCTCACCGGAGATGTTGCAGGACAGCCTTGGGCATAGAGCCTGGGGACGGGGCGGGGACCGGCCGGGACAGCTTCGGTTCTCCGGCTCGGCTTGAGGGGCTCTGCACCCCATGGTTACTGTATTGGAGTGCAGATCCTTGGGCAGCATGCGGCATATGTGAGCACAGTGTCTCAATCATGAAATCAGCCTCTCCTCGGGACGGCGGAGGTCGTGAATTCTTGCTGCAACGCTCCTTTCAGAGCAGGGCGGGCTGTGACCCCATCAGGACACTCACAGAGTGTCCTTGGAGCACGGGTCAGAGTTCCGATTTTGTTTTCGCTCTCTCCCTTGGGCGCAGAGACCCGGAGAAACCAGCTGTGGTGTCTGATGTGAGTGACAAATACGTTGCGTCTTCAATAACCCACATCACAGGAGCATCACTCAGCTCGGGAGGCAGGCGAGCAGTCCCCTGGGCATAATTAGACGTGCGGTGGCGGTCTGAATTTGGAACTTAGTGTGGTCTCAAACGTCACCCACTCCCAACATCACGGTAACCTGTGACGTGATGGAGGAACCGCCCTGTGTTTTAGGAGGTACCCGGTCCGAATGTCCCACTGAAATGGCAGCAGTCTAGCTAAGAATTTTAAGGGAAACCGTCTTTGGTTAGATTTCATCTGACACGAACAGTTCTGTTTGGTGGGTAAAGTCAGTTATTATTTATTCATTAATTTATTCACTTATTTATGTTGACGTATCGCTGACATGCAGTGTTATATTTATTTCAGGGGCACGACACAGGGATTCAAGAGTTGCACACAGGAAGCTACGCTCCCTGCTGTGCGTGTGGTCACCATCTGTCACCAGCATCACCTGCTGTCACTGTCCATCCTGTGACTCTTTATAACTGGGAGTTTGTGCCTCTCAATCCCCTTCACCTACGTCGACCCTCCCCTCCGGAGACCTGTTCCCCTGTTTGTGTTTTAGGTTTCACATGTAAGTGAAATCTTTAAATAAGCAAAATGCTAAATGAAACTGATGTTTGCTTGTGAGTTAAGTCCTCTCTTGGAAAGTTTTCC